>NC_088869.1:47303430-47514279 GCF_032884065.1 Artemia franciscana
GACCGGTGATTAAGTTATTTAAGTCTTTAAGTTATTTCTAGCTATAAACTTTTATTCCTAACTTAGAATAAAATGTCGAAATTTTTAAGTAAAAATTGTGAAAAAGAAATTCGCCGTTTCTACATATTTCCTTTAAACGATTTAAAAGAAGTTTTTTTTTTAAGTTTTTGAAGTTAAAGATGCTCTGCCCAAAGAGTATTGGTAACAAACGATAAATGCTGGTGACACTAGCGCCAGTTTCCACTATTGCAAGTTACCCATTCTGCTTGGTTCAGCCTATACTGTAAAAACATCCCTTTGGAGACCTCCTCGGCTATTTAAATTATATGTCAACTTATTTGCAAGGTCTTTGGTTACAAATAGAGGTAGATTAAACTGTCCTCGAATGTAATATCTGTTTTCTTATGCTGTACTACGGTTTAATTATTCTATATTACTGTTTCTTCATCAAATCGCTTGATGTTGTCGATCTAAGGTTTTCAACTAATGCTGTAACGGGTAAGAATTTGGAGGACCCCATTGAATCTCCTAAAGATTATACCTTTAACAATCCATTTTCTAAAGATTTTCTTTTCATTTCTGTAATTAGGGGCCGCTGTAACTATTGCAACGGTGCAATTATCTTGCGAATTGTCACTAGTATTATACTTTGCAATATCCTATGAATTGTGAGGCATATTGTAGTATCTGTAATTTCTTGAGGCCCTGGAACTCGAGAAGAAAATGTCCTTTATCTTCGAATTTGAGCCGGCAAATAGAACAAACGTAGGAACCACGAGAATTAAGCACGCGTCTATTATATGCTTTGACCTGAATTCTCATAGGTAGAAAAAATATTTGTAAACTACATTCGTAAGGTATGTGCGAAATCTCAACGAAGTATCCGAGATAGTAGGCCAGGAGAATCATCTCACTCACTGATGTAGAGCGACTGATTGTGGTAATTCAAAAGGCAAAGCAATCCTGATATTTTGTGTTAAATGCATTAAAAATGTCGGGAAACTATCAGAAGAAGCCACTAAAATTGTTTAGGGGTCTCAACTTTGACGAAGGTCGTGACAGAACCCACTCCCAAATGCTAATAGGATGGTTGAGTTTCTACAGATAAGATTTTGCAGCTCCGACAAATATTTACTTCAAGGACATTGGGTAAAATTTTATGGTTAAAATTTTTCATCAAGGAAAATTGACTTTGCTCCTAGATGTAGCAATTCTTTTTTATTATTTTAATTTTAGTATCGTGTAACCACTGCTGATGGATCGAATTCTGGAAAGATCATATTCTTTCAATTTTAGATGCTGATTCACTGCCGTCAAAATTTTTTTTGGTTCCTCCTCGATGTCTGGAATCTGGTCAATTCAGCAGGGAGCAAAGACAAGGTGAACTATCTTGGTGTATGACAGCAGATGGTGTTCCAATCCAAGGGTCGTTAACAAGAGGCTTCGTGCGCTGTGCTGAAAACGGCACAGTGCTTGAGAGACTTTCGCTTGGCCCCATATGCCCATCTCCAGATCAAGCCCCAAAAATCTGTACCACAGAATGTTTGCATGCGTCTTGTCCTGGTCACAAAGATGCTGTTTGTATAGCTGATCCTTGTAATGGATGCAGAACAGCGTTCTATAAGTAAGTAGTCTTCTTGTAATGACCAATAAGAACATTTCCGGCAACTGATGTAAAACATGAGCTAATATGCTTACCATCCGCTGCATCTTATAGATGCATACAAATCAGTAAACCCGTTTATTATCCTTGACGATTGACTTTTGACCAAATCTGAAGCAAAATAGATTTTTTATTATTGCGGCCATTGTGGCTCCAAACCCCTTTCCATGAAAGTAAGAAAAGATAATAACAAAGCAATAGAGGGACAAATCCTTCTCATGTCAAAATCGGTACTGAACGTTTCACAAGTTAAAAAATAGTTAAATGAAAAAGGAAACAAACGTATTTTTGGTTGTCTTACTCGAAACTCCTGTTGCAGTACAAAATTTGTTGACCTCTAAAGCGTCAATGCTGGCCGTTGATTAGTTGACAATTCTTGTCTTTTACGATTTAGCTATTAGCCTATTTAAGCATTCCTGATTTAACACCTCATATTCGAAACAAGAGGGTTTGAATTTCATAAACTATGGGCTTCAGAACGACTGCCAACAGAAAAAAAGCTTGTTTTAGCTGGAATCTTAAAAAGTGAACCAAAAATATCCATTGCGATGTTCATGCTCACCTGTCAATCAAAGAGTGATTGTGATTGTGAATCGATATGACATCGTCATACACCTAACATTGTGCTCTATATAAACAGTTGCTGCACTGCAACGGCTGTAGGAATCTTCTCCACTGTTTGTTTTGAAATAGTTGCCTTGGCAGCTTTTCCTTGTCTTTCTTCCTTTTAGCACGCTCCTTCCCGATTATTGAAAAATCAGGGCTGCTTGGTTATTTGCTCATAAAGTGTAAAGCGAACTGCTGTCTTTTTATAACAGACATAGGCAAATAGCAAATAAAGAAAAGGGAAAAGGAGATACTAACAATAGCAATGTTGATAACATACATTGCAATAGCTAATAGTTGAAAACATTTTAGTTCACTCAGTAAAGATATACCTAATATAACATCAGGAGCAACGGATAGGCTTATTTGAACACCAAGAAAAATGTCAACGTGTGGATTAAAATTAATTCCTTGAGTTTGAATAAGAAGACTCAGCTTAGCGACCATTAAAGTCTAAAAGCCACCACCGCTGATAAAATGTATTTTGATCCTGATGCCCATACATTTTTTTTCTAGTTCTGATGGAGATGAAGTTAGCTGCGAACCCATTTGTTCACAAAAAATTGAGAAAGGCATGTGTAGATCCAGTCTGCAGCGCTGGGGATTTGATCCCAACAGCAGACAGTGTGAAGAATTCTTTTACGGTGGCTGTGGTGGCAACGAGAACAACTTTGATAGCCTTCAAAAATGTCAAGATACCTGCAAAACTATCGATCGTTGTAGCTTACCAAAGAATACTGGTTCGTGCGCTAAAGAGGCTAAAAGATGGTAAGTTTTCATATACTATAATAAAATTACAATAGAACAAATTCAACAAACAAATTAATTACAACAAAAACAATACTACAATAAAATATTAGAAATAGTTTAAAATATGTAAAAACAAAACAGTTAAAAACAAATTCAAACGCAAGTTCTTGTCAAATAAAACGTATAAATTACGAGTCAATCAAATAAGGTCGAGATACAAGTCCAAAGTTAAACGCAGTAAAACAAAATATGGCCAGCAAGAGCTGGCCACTTCCGACTGTAAGAACGCTTCTTAGATTATGCAGGCAATCTCGGATCATCCAGCCTTGAGGGTGATTAAATAAAAAAAAAAAAAAAATTAGTCTTTCAACTGAAAGTAAGGATCAAAGTTTAAACTCAAAACGAACAGAAATTATTCCCTATATGAAGAGGTTGCCCACCCCCTTTTCAATACATTGCTTTTCACGCTAAGTTCTTAACACTTTTATAAAAGTTTCCTATTCTTTCTCGGGAATCCAGACAGGCTGAAAATAGCCTTCAAATAATTTCCCTGGGACATCTCCAGATGCAAAATTGAATTGGCAAAGAGAAAGTGAGACAAATGAAAAGAATTTAGTATAAGAATTCTATCAAATCCCCCAGTGTAGAATTCTCCTCTGGAAAGTTCACCCCCCGAAAATTTTTCTCTCCATGGAAAACTTTCCCTATGGAAACCCACCCCAAGCACAAAATTCCACCTCCCAAAAATGTCTGTATACTTACCAATAGCAAATACTATACGTAAACAATAGGCAAATTTCATAATTTACAGGCCTCCCCGCACGGGCTGTGGGGGGTATGTTACCCCTAAGGACATAGTTATAGGATGTTTCAACTATGCTGAACAAAATCACTATCCCAAAATTTGGATAAGACAACTTTGGGAAAAAAGGGACGTACGAGGGGGGCTAGTCGCCCTCTAATCTCTTTGGTCATTTAAATAGCACACTAGAACTTTTATTTCCGTTCGAAAGCACCCTCTCCCAGTCTTCTAGGATCACAATTTCGTTACGATCACCCCTGAAAAAAAACAACAAAATACAAATAAACACGCATGATCTTTCTTCTGGCAAAAAATGCAACATCCCACATTTTTGTATATAGGAGCTTAAAAATTCTGCAGTAGGATTCTCTGATACGCTGGATATGATGGTGTGATTTTCATCAAGATTCCTGGACTTTTATTGGGCGTTTTCCCCCTTTTTCAAAAATCAGGCAAATTTTCTCAGGCTCGTAGCTTTTGATGGGTAACACTAAATTTGATGAAACTTATATATTTGGAATTAGTATAATACACCGATTCTTTTGCTGTATCAACTGATATCAAATTCTGTTTTATGGCACTTGGTATTAACCAAGTGACATATAGCAATCGCAAATTTTACCGGTCTGTCTGTCTGTTGGCCCCGGTTTTGCTACTTTAGGCACTTCCAGGTAAGCTAGGACGATGAAATTTGGCAAGCGTATCAGGGACCGGACCAGATTAAATTAGAAATAGTTTTTTGTTTTCCCGATTTGACCATCTGGGGTGGAGTGGGGGCCCGGTTAATTCGGAAAAAATAGAAAAAATGAAGTATTTTTAGCTTACGAACGGTTGATCAGATCTTAATGAAGTTTGATGTTTCGAAGGATATCGTGTCTCAGAGCTCTTACTTAATCCCGACCGGATCTGGTGACATTGGGGGAGAGTTCGGAGGGGGAAACCTAAAATCTGGGAAAACGCTTAGAGTGGAGGGATCGGAATGAAAATTGGTGGGGAAAATAAGCACAGGTCTTAGATACATGATTGAAATAAACTAGAACGGATGCGCTCTCTTTGGATAGTTGGGGGGGAAGGGTTAATTGTGAAAAATTAGGAAAAATGAGGTATTTTTAACTTACGAATGGGTGATCGGATCTGAACGAAATTTGATATTTAGAAGGATATTGTGTCTCAAAGCTCTTATTTCAAATCCTGACCGGATCTGGTGACATTGGGGGGAGTTTGGGGGGAACCTAAAATCAGTGAAAACGCTTAGAGTGGAGGGATCGAGATGAAACTTGGTGGGGAAAATGAGCAGAAGTCTTAGATACGTGATTTACATAATTGGAACGGATCCGTTCTCTTTGGAGGAGCTGGGGGGTGTTATTTTGGAAAAATTAGAAAAATTGGGGTATTTTTAACTTAAGAACGGGTGACCGGATCTTAATGAAATTTGATGCTTAGAAGGAATTCATGTCTCAGAGCTCTTATTTCAAATCCCGACCAGATCTGTTGACGTTGGGTGGAGTTGGAGGGGGAAATCGGAAATATTGGGAAACGCTTATAGTGGAGGAATCGGGATGAAGCTTGGAGGATAGAATAAGCAAATGTCGTAGATACGTGATTGACGTAACCGCACTGGATTCTCTCTCATTGGGGGAGTTGGGGGGAGGGGTTCAGTGCTTTGGCGAGTTTGGTGCTTCTGGACGTGCTAGGACGATGAAAATTGGTAGGTGTGTCAGGGAGCTGCACGAATTGACTTGATAAAGTTGTTTTCCCAGATTCGACCATCTGGGGGGCTAAAGGGAGAGGAAACCTTAGAAAAAAATGAGGTATTTATAACTTACGAGTGGGTGATCAGATCTTAATGAATTTTGATATTTAAAAGGACATCGTGACTCAGAGCTCTTATTTTAAATCCCGACCGGCATTAAGCCTCTGATTTTCCTTTTAAATCAATCTGTTGATTCTTAGAATTTTGTTAGAGCTCATACCATATGAGCTCTTGGCTTTTAGCTCTTCTGGCCTCGTCACAAGTGCCCTATGAGCTCTTAGCTCTTATGAGCTTACAGTTCGTTACCACAAAATGTTTGATTACACACACAAAAACTGTTAAAGATGAAGATTGTGGATGGAGACTGGGGAAAGTAGTATAGTAAGGTTTTCTCGCTTAATTTAAGAACGTAAGGGAGACCAAATAGAATCGATTAACATGGCACTAAAGGAAATAAATGGAATAAAATAACATAGAATTATTCAATGGAATAAAATTATTCTTTCGTTTTAGGTTTTATAATTCAGGAAGCCAAAAATGCGAGGAATTCATATATACCGGCTGTGGTGGAAATGCAAATAACTTCTTAACCAAAGAGGAATGTGAAATGACATGTCCAGATTTAGTCATGTGTCCTAAACTGCCTAATGTAAATGGAGAAATACCCATATGCAGTCGAAGTGAAGTCTGCGAGAAAGAAGGGTGTCCAGATGAAGACGTCGTTTGCACTGTAGATCCCTGCACTTGTGCTCCAATTTTCAAAAATAGAAAAGGCAAAAGAGTGAGTTTAATACCACTGCTTTTCTAGGCTTCTAGATGATAATCACACCCGTCCACTTAGCAAGATAAAAATTAAAGCCTTTTATCCCCCGGAAAACCATTTAGACTGAACGATGGAACTGTTTAATCCTACTTCAAACATCACGCCAACTCTTAACATTATTACTCGGCTAAGATTAGTATGTGGCTGTTTTCCCGATTTTAACTTTATGGAGCGAACTAGCTCTTGCTTTGCTCCGTTTTTGTTACGGATATAACGTTTTACTGTTTTGTTCTTTTTTTTGGAAATATTTACTATTTTATTAGGCTTATGATAGTAACCGTGACATTATATTAACAAATTTTAAAAACTTTGAAGGGCACACACCCCTTGCAATTGTCGCTTCCTCGATAAGATATTGCGAAGCACATTTGTTTCCCTGGATCTTTTTATCGCAATCCTATTTTTTCATATTTCTTCTTCTCTTTAAAACAAATAGCCCTTAAGGATAAATATCATTACGTAAGTAGATTTTAGTAGCAGCTTACACATGGCTCTTTTTCATAGTTTTTTTTTTTTTTTGCCATTCCTCGGAAAATCAGTGGATTCCTTAAACCATTAGCATCAATGTCATTTCGAAAATAAAGAAACGGCAAAGTAAATAAGGGAAAGAATGTAAAATACCAAATGTATAACACTAAGTCTAAAAGCGTAAAAATATAAAAGTATAAACATTATAAAAGTATAAAGATCATGGCCATTACTTTGAATTCCCCCTTCTTTTAGTTAAATTTAAACGCACCTTTTTTTTGTTTCTTACTGTATATTCTCAGAATAAATCCTTTAATACTCCACTTTGGCTGTTTTTTTTTTCTTGCTCATATTTTAAAAGGGAGTTCAATAGTTTTATTTTCTTGTGTTAAAACAGATAAAAAAATGAACATGTTTTAGTCCTCTTCTGAGGAGTAATCTATTTACGAAAATCTATTTACAGTCTTAACTCAGGAGCCTATTAAAGTGCTCTTAACTCTATGTTCAGTGAACCCTTTGCCAAGCCTTTTTTATGTGAAATATTCGCAAAAGTTCAAGACTTTTGCGTATATTTTTTGTGTTGGAACATCAGAGGCTATGATAGAAGGACGGAGGTTCAGTCTTTGTCCAATTCTATCTAGTACCGTCAAAATTACATTGCACAAATTTAGGCTTTATTGAACCATTTACAGAACCACCCCTGTATCAACCACGCAAACCCCTTGCTGTATAAATCATGCGAAGACCCTTGGCATTTCAAAACCTTTTTTTAGCACTGAAGCTGGGAGTCCCGGACATGGGGCCGAAATATTCGGATTTTTTTTTTTTTAGTGTTGTATGTTTTTTTTTCACTGCTTTGTTGAAATTAAAACCCATTTTTCTTGATTAATTATTCGTAATACTGGAAATAAGTAAATATGAATTAGGTTAAGACCACTTTCACGATGTACCACCGCAAAGTTACGCATTACCTTGGCAAAGTTGAAACCAGTTCAAGTTCAGGTTCTTTAATAATCAATAATTTTTTCACAAAACTATCAATTTATGACCCACAGTGAGATGGCTTAGAGTGAACTAAATCGGACACCCTAAGCCATCTAAAGTTAGGAACACGAGAAATAATAATAAGTTGGCAGTTTAGATGATCTATGCTTAACTTATCAGCAAACGAAAAATATTCACATTTAGCAACAGTCAGCGAAAACCCAATTCTTTCAAGACAAGATCGCTCCGTATTAATACTCCCTGCTAGACCAACTTCAAACTGACTAATAAGAGGCAGGTCATCGAAAATTCGTCATATCCGAGATTAGACACAACCGAGAACCCAGAAAAATAAGTAGGAAATATTATATGCTCGAAAAAACGTTAAATGAACTTGCACTGAAAATGTAGGGAGATTTGAATTCTACTATTGTACTAGGGTAATTCTACTAGGGTACTTCAAACTAACTAATAAGAGACAGGTCATCAAAAATTCGTCAAATCCGAGATTAGACACAACCGAGAACCTAGAAAAATAAGTAGGAAATATTTTATGCTCGAAAAAGCGTTAAATAAACATGCACTGATAATGTAGGGATATTTGAATTTTACTAGAGTACTAGGGTAATTCTACTAGGGTGCTGTATGTGGTCCTTTTGGTTCTTTACTGCTGATTCACCTACATAAAATTCTCGAAGATGTATTTCTATTAATATTTCTATTGTCCTTCAGGCGTGTCCTTGTCCAACATGATTATAAGCAACATGTAAACTTGTTGTAGAAAGAATCTTTTAGTCAGTGCTCAATTCCCATAACATATTTTGTAATCAAATCTTTCTGTGGATGTTTTGGGCTTTATTTATTGTGAGGCTACAAGAGGCCAACAAAATGTTTAATCATTCACAAAAAGCTTTATTCCTAGGTCAATTGTCCATTCCACAGTGAAAGTGGTGAAAATTATCAGTCCGATGTCCCAATTCCGAATGAAATAATGCGGAGTGGCAACATGCCATTAATGAAAATTATTCCAGCAGAAGTAGTAACCGAAACTGCTGAAGAAAAAATGATGCGAGACAAAAGTAAGAAAATTGAAACTGAGGTCATTCGAATGTACAATCCTGCTAAAGAGTTTGTAGTTCGATCTGATCAGAAGAAAATCGGAAAGCTGACAAAACAAAAGAAGCCAAAAGCTATGAATTTAGATGTCACAGCAGTCATGACGAGGTGCAAGAAAATGAGGCAAAAGATGGTGGAAGAAAAGAGCTCTTTTGTGGTTGACTGTGATAAACAAGGAAGGTGATTATTTAGAATTAGTTAACCATATTATAAACAATTTATAATTATTTAACCATTGAGCAGGATTTTTAATTTTTCTTTTTTCTTACCCAGCTGGAACAACCTGGATTAGTTCTGAGTGGTTTCCTAGAGTCATCATTTAGGAAATATATGTATTTTTAATTTGATAAATTGCTAATTCAATATTCTATTTTTGTCTAATAGTCCAATGTTTCTTATTTAAAATTCTAGTCAAAGAAGTGATTAGCCATTTACAACTGTAACAATCTATAATCACTTTAGTTGAAAAACAGGATTGATTATCATTGAAACGAAAGATTTTTCGTATATAAAACAGTGATTCCAATTCAAATTTTTTTGTTGGGAGGAGGGAAGAGACAGGAGAGCTTGAAACAAATAACTTATTGGAGATCAGAGCATAGTGAAACCAACATTGCAGAACAAAATTATGTAAGTTTCTTCGGTATTTTTACACGAAGGCTCGCTACTCCTTCAATGCCTTACGAAAGACATGTTTGAACCTCAGTTCACAGAGCCTCTATATTATTGCTCTATAACAAGTTCCATTTAAAAAAGAACCTAAATATATTCTTGGAATAACAACGAAGCAAAAAAAATCGTATTTATACTGCTGTAAAAAAACCTTTCACTTTTTTTCTGTGAATTTTTTTATCTTAAGCGGAGGGAATACTCTAGCTCTCCCCTGATGACACTCTTGATTAGGAACAAAGCGAACAGTCTATTACAGTTTTAAAAGTATAGTCTGAGCTCCTTATGAGCCCAGCCATATAAATTAGCTCCTTATGAACAAACTAAATTTTAATTTAGTAGGAAATCTGTAGCTGCTAAGACATACGAATTTAAGCTGATATAGACTCGATATTTCTGTGGCATCTTTACAGTCATGTTTTATCTTTTGTTTACTTTTAACATTGAACTTTGTTAACTTCATCAAACATTTATTTATCACAGATAGCAGGAAACGTTGATCTTTGAAAATCCTATTAAGTGACATTTTTCTTTATAATTTAAACACAAGCTTTGAAAAGCACTCTGTGTTCGTAGAACTAGATCTTTTATTTATAAATTTAAGGAGAAATGATAACAATTACCAATATTTATGTAACAATAAAAAAAATTAATAAGTGACTTGCACAAATACATAATATACTTTTAAAATACACAATGAGATAATATTTGCCTTTTAAAGGATTTGATTTCTTATCTGTTAGTTATTTTGACAAAATGTTGACAAAATTTTAAAATATCTTTCAAGTTTTTTCTAGTCAGTGATATGGAAAAAGATTACGTAATATTAAGTTCAATTATCTACAAAATGTTTAATTTGGTTAATATTTAATGACTATCATGTTGCTTTTAATTGCTAGGCTAAACTAGAAGTTTTAAATTTTCAACAATATTGTATTGCTGATCCATATTTAGCACATCACAGTCTTTTTTTTGGGAGGGGGGAATAATTAACTGGAATATAAATGCTGTTTTCTTTTTATTAGCCTTTCAGTTCTCTTTTGCAAATACAATAATCGTAGTCTCCTCAAATTTGTGCTTATACGCTAGAAAAATGTTAAATTAGTATTATTTTTAGACGTGTATTTAAAAGATTTGTTCAGTAAATCTTCGAGGAACACCAGAGAATAATAGTCTTAATCAGTTCTAACATTTAGAGTCAGTGTACTGACGTCGTTTGGTCATTTTTGTTTAGAAAATTCGTCGTCTTCTATTGCAACTTAGCGTAACTGTAATGCATATGAATAATATATAATAGCTTATTTTACAGCTTCTCATTTTAAAAGACAATTTTCAAAAGGAAGCAATAATTTTCGGAGTTCGAAATCCAGCATGCTGGCTTTAGTAGCTATCACCCTTCCTTCTATTTGACTCTATTAAAGGAATTTTCATACTCCAAGATAATAAATTTCCTAAAACTTTTACTAAATACAAGTATTCTCGTCGGCCTATATTTCCACGTCTTGATATCAAATTTTGAGATGAAGTTCCTGTTTTCAGCTTTGTCTTCAAGGTCAATTAAGAACGAAACTTACGGAATTTGTAAGCAACTGTTAGTTGTTACCTATACCAATATTAAAACACAGTTGACCAATCTCTGAATTTGCAAGGTGTAAATAACAGTTGTACACTGTAATGGTCTGCTAGATTTGATTTCTATCATACTCCGAACTTGTTTCATCGCTGACACTATTTTCTGCAGGTTTGCTCCGACTCAGTGTTATATGGGAACGCCATCGGTTTGCTGGTGTGTTGATGAAAGTGGTAACCAGTTGAAGGACACAACTATGTTCATGAGCGGAAATAGAACTTGCCACTATGTTCCAGTGAAAGCAGTGAATGTTTCCCTCTCCATACCAATGCATGACAGTTAGTTTTATTCTTATATTTATTTTAATTTATTATTTGATCTTTTGTTTTGTCTTGGTGTTTCGCTGGAAAAAGTAAAGATAAAATAAAAAGTTAAAATTCTTGATTTGATACTTTCCTGGAAAGGTATCTAAATAAAACTTTTACCAGATATTATCCATTTTGACTGGTAATATGAAAAGTGGTAATGGAAATTCAACTTAAGTTAGGTAATGATGTTTCTTTAAATCCAGGACTTACACACTTGATAACTTATGCACAAATTGCATTAAAAATGCTCTAACTTATTATATAACCGAAACCAGTAACCAAATACGGTTAACCTGTATCAAAGATCAACAGGGCTAGCTAACAAAGAAGCAAGGCACGCTTTAAAACTTGCTCCTGGCAGGGTTTTTTCTGGAGGTTTGGACTGTTTTATTCTTGGTTTTCGTCTTAGTTATCTCGTTTTTATTGGAATTTTAGTTGTCTATTGTTTTTATTCACTTGTATTGCTAAAGACGGCTTTTAGATATATAGCCTATATGCACAATTAGTTTCTTCTATAATTTACTGTTTTTAAAATTCTTTATTGAATTATACTCATTATTATTTGTTGTTTTTTTTATGAGATCGTCGTCAAATACTTCTTGAATAAGCATAAAATATTTTTTATAAAAAATGTCAATTGAGAATATAGTTGAATATGCTTTTACTATTATTTTTCAATAGTTATGTGTTAACTTCAGCACTTAGAAAAAGACTGATCTAATAAACTTCTCCAGTAGAAATTCATCAACATTTTAATACCTATATCCAACTTGATATTTGGATCAAAGGCCGTATCCAGGGAGCGGGGTTACCAGGTTTGAACTCCAGCCCAAAATTTTGTGTCCAACTCGTAGAAAAGTAGCAAAAATGCATATAAACAAATTTTGTTTTGTAAAGTTTTTGTAGTCCCCCCCCCCGAAAAAAGTAATGCCCCCCCCCCGAAAAAAGTAATGCCCTTCCAAAAAAACCTCTCCCCGAACAAAATTCTGATACGATAAGTATCGCTAATAAACAGATATTTAGCTAATATGATGTCTGAATGGATATTGAGATGGCTTCAATAAAATTTTTTAATTTTGAGCGAAGCTTCTGTCCTTATTGACTTGCAAAACTCTATAAATTGATATCCGCTAAGCCATCTATCTTATGAAATATTCATCTTTTGTGACATCTCCAATTGACCCATTTTCTTTTTAGTGAAATGGGTATTGCAATAACCAAGATCGATATTTGTAGTAATATCTCAGTTTTGACAAAACCCAACTGGAAACAGCCTGCCTTGTCTGTTTTTTTTTTTTATATAGATTTTTAAGCTTTTAAACATGACCTTTTTTGTACAGGTTCGATAAAAATTAAAAAACATACTAGTGAGCAATTGACCGTACATTGTTAATCGGAAGAGTTCAAAATAGATTTGATTTTAGACTATGTTTCAACTAAATGCCAAGATTCACGGGATCGAAACTTGAATGTCTTTGAAAGATAGTTGGTATTTTAGGTATAGTTAGTCCGCGGAGCATAAAAAAAAAAATATTTTTACAGATGTTTTAACACCTATATCTTTGTGCTTTTGTCCTTTTGGGCTCATGTGCTTTTTTGCGTTAATTAGCACAATTACCCTTTTGAAAAAATGATTAACTTGATATTCCGTAAAGTGCAATGAAAAAAACACCAGGAAAAATAGATAAAAACAATATATTTATTACATTGTTATAATTCATTTAATGATTTTGCTTTGCAATGTTAGATGGTGTTAGCTCTTTTTCTTAAAGCGAAACATAACTTTTTCTACTCTGGGACTCACACAGCTTCACTAAAGTTTCCCAAAAATAATTATACCCTAAAGTTATTCCCGCTTACACAGAAATTTAACTTTATGATTTTACGGCAATTTTTTTTTACAAAATAACTTGAATTAATCAGACGTAGATCTGGAAAAAAACTACCTTCTTGAGCATTTTAATGCTCAAAACCTCTTGATAAGTTGGTCTTATATCAAATGGTTTTGTTAGTCTAACCCTTACTTTTTTATTAAGTAAAATATTCAAACAATGTAGTTTCTATTAGTCTATTTGAAATTTCTCAAAAGTCTTCTGCTATTGGCTAAACTTTGTTTATTTTCTTGAAAAACTTAAATAAAGCTAAACATTTTTCGGACTATAATGAAGTTAACAAATTCATGGAAGGAAAACGGTTTATTAACTTTGTGGACAGTTTTATTAACTCTATTGATGCCGTGACAGCCGTCCATTATTGTTAGTTTCCGTTTTATTTGAATACTTTTCAATTAAATAGTAGTTGTAATTGTAGATGTCATTCGCGATTTTTTTCAAGAAAGTTTGTGCAAATACTGTCTTGAAGCTTTATTAAGACATTTCAAATTGGCTTTTGAATGGACGACATTCTCTACATTCCCTGATTGAATTGTTAAAAAAAAAATATTTTGACCGTCAATTGGTATGCTATCTAAATTACGTTGAGACTTTGATTCAGAGAAAGAATCCCAAAGTATAGAAAATAGGCTGAATAACCTGGTTATTTAACCTGAAAGAAAAGAAACCAGAAATTCTGAAGATTTAAGTCAATGATTATTATTCGTTTTTGCTAGCCAATGCATGGAAAATCATTCACTAAAGTTTAACTTCAGATTTGCAATGTTTTGCAATGCTGGGTAAACTTTAAAATACCTTCCTGGGACATAATTTAGCCTGTAGACCCGTCCCTGAAAGTTTTATTTTGCCAGAATCTCATTATCCTTTAGTTACAAGTTGCTCTAAACTAGATTACAAACGGGAATCTGGACTTAAGGAATTGATGGTGTCATAACAATCAAGCGATCCAAATCGTACATGAAAAAGGCCTTAGATGACGCCTATGTAACCTGTGAATGGAATAAATCGGGGTGAAATTATACCATTAATGTCAAGCAATCCTTAAACAAGACGGATATTTCTCGAAAAAATTTTGAGAAAGGCTATTTTGTCACCTGAGCTCAATAACACCCTTTTGTTTCTTTCTTGGATTTTTTTATCATCTGCTCTAGTATTGCTTTTTTCACGTTTCTAATTAAATTGGACAGAAAAAAAGTGACAAAAAGCAACTTACAGTATTTAAAAACATCATTATATTAATGTATGTGGACTAGGATGGAATTTAATCTTGGGCCAGCAATTTTGTAGTCTAATTTTATTTCTTAACTCCAATGCTGTTAATTTTTTCCCGGTGAAATTTTCGACGGAGTTAGAGAATCATCCATTTTCAAACCTTGAGTGTTAGAAATTTATTGAAACTACTTATTTTCTTCCGCAAAATATCTTAAAATTAAAGAAAATATTTCAGATCAAGAAAAACTGTTTTTTTTTATTCTGATTACGTCTTTCTCGTTTTTGTCTGTGAAATATGAGTATCTTATTCTTGCTTCATTTTTAATACTCCTCACCATCGACCGAAATAGTTTAATCTCTTAATAATTATTTGTCACTCTTCAGATTTCGGATTAATTCACTCTTCACTATAGCTTAGAAATTTCCGAACGAAAAATTGAGCCCTCAAAACCCCTCCCCTGCTCTACAGCTAAATCATTGAGTCCTCTGACTGTCTTTTGGCCATAAATTAACTTTTGTCAACCAGTGTAACATATTTGAGCTGCAAATAGACGAGAATAAAACAAAAGTGATGAGGTTCAAGCCTCTGAAACTTGATCTCTCCTGTATCTCTCCTCGATCTCACCAGGGTACCTAGTTATCTCGACCAAAGCTATGCTTGGTGTCACTTTTATCTCAGACAGCTCCATCAGCCCCATGTCACAAACTTAGGAAAGAAAGGAATTTATGCCTTAAGATCATTGGCTACTTTGCGACGCCTGGGGTTTTCTGCAATTCAACTCAGACCGGCATACTGATGTCATGTGGGGCACTCAGAGTGACAAATTGATGTCATGTGGGGCACTCAGAGTGGCATATTGATGTCATGTGGGGCACTCAGAGTGGCATATTGGTGTCATGTGGGGCACTCAGAGTGGCATATTGGTGTCATGCGGGGCACTCAGAGTGGCATATTGGTGTCATGTGGGGCACTCAGAGTGGCATATTGGTGTCATGTGGGGCACTCAGAGTGGCATATTGGTGTCATGTGGGGCACTCACAGTGGCATATTGGTGTCGGGGCACTCAGAGTTGCATATTGGTGTCTTGTGTGGCCATTACTCGAGTACTTATGTCAGATCTGGGGCCATCAAGTGCACAGTGCAGGATACCTCAGCTGTGACATTCAAACTGCACAGAAACATGCTGAAAAAATCATATTCGGGCAAATTATACGTCTTATGATTCTGCTCAAGAGTTTCTAAAAATCTCTCTTTCCATGAGCGTATATACGAAACTATCCTCAAGTTTGGACACTCACTACTCGCTAGTTAGAAGCATTGTTTGTTTCTGCCACATCCATATACAAAGCGTCTGTCTACCCGAAGCAGGAATAAAATCGAACTGTTGAGATGCCGTAGCAACCTTTTTTAATGCATTCTTTTTGCTCCTTTTTTTTTGTTATTACATTTAATAGTTCGTAATTTGTTGACCCAATGTTGTAAAAAATAGCGTAATTTGGTCGTCGCCAAAGCCACAATTATGAAAGCTGTTTTTATTTTAAAAAATTTGAATCTCAAATCATTGGTTCTTAAATAAACACATCCGTTCTTTTTCAGTTGATATAATTACAAAGCTTCAATGTCTAGGAACAAAACTGTGAATTCATTAAAGTTCAGCCGTTAAAATTTTCTTGTTTTCTAGATCACCATCCCGAAACTAATCAAATTCGAAAGGAAATTGACTTTATTCTCAACAAATTAAATGTTGAAATCGAACTTTATGAACCAGAAATGAACCACGACGAAGTTCGAATCAACTTTACTCTTACGGGAGACAATAAAATAGATGCTGCCGACTACATTGAAGAAATGGTAAGACAATTTTCATTAGGATAACATTCAGGCTAAATTTTTGGGGGGTAAAGAGAGTCTGGGGTCTACTCCTTTCTAATTCTAGGCCATAGCTATACATGATTTATATTTTCATGTAACTTTTGACACTAAATAATGATATTTCTCGTCAATTGTCAAAACCACCTAGTTATTAAGAGACCTTGTTTCCTTGTTACTGATTTGAGTGTGTTTATCAGTAGCCGCTTAATTTTT
Source organism: Artemia franciscana (assembly GCF_032884065.1). Lineage (NCBI taxonomy): Eukaryota > Metazoa > Arthropoda > Branchiopoda > Anostraca > Artemiidae > Artemia > Artemia franciscana. The sequence continues at coordinate 47,320,193 of NC_088869.1, forward strand.
GAATTTTTTCTTTCTTGTGATGCATTTGTTTTGTATCAAATTTTCATCCCTGCTCCCACTCATGGGGATCGATGCACTTTTATATTTATTTAATCTAAAGAATAAGGATCCTCCAGAGCCACTGCTGGCGCATAGGGGGTAAAATTGACGTTTCGGCTGTTGTGTCTTTTATGCAGGGGCAACTAACAAGCATGTCGTCCAACCTTACCGTGGCGGGATCAAACCCCGGTCTCTGTATTGCCCAATCGCCACAAATGGCAATACAGTGATAGATGGCAATACAAAACGGATTTGTATTGCCAAGGACAGAATCAATCCACTGTGCTGCAACATTTAATGTATCCCCGGGCTCTGTATTGCCCTATCGCCACAAATGGCAATACAAATGTATTGTATTGCCAACATTTAATGTATCCCCGGGCTCTGTATTGCCCTATCGCCACAAATGGCCACAAATGGCAATACAGCGATAGATGGCAATGCATAACGGATTTTTATTGCCAAGGACAGAATCAATCCACTGTGCTGCAAAATTTAATGTAAAGAGACAGACACAAACAATAATAGTTTTTTTCTAATGATACAACTAAATTAACAACATATCTTCACAAATCCGTTACAGTTAACCTCTAAGATAAATTTATGAGCGATAGATGTCTTACTCCCCTTTTGAAAGATCTTCGAAATTCCTTCCTGAAATTTTGGTTACGTTCTCCTTTAACGCAACAGGTTCGATTAAATTTTTATATATAATTTTAATGGGTAGAATATTAAAATTTGTAATGAAACAAAAGAAAAAAAATTGTAATAGTTATTTATTGCTAAGTTAATTCAGAAAAACAACTAAGATAATGTTCATTATTTTTAGTTTTAAGAAAGTAAGGTTGGGAATTTTTCAGAGAAGGAATAATATCCGGAATTATCGTTTTTTACTCGCTAATGTTACGTTTCAATGTATTAAGGTAATTAAACAATTTGTTTTATGGCTATTGATATGATTTTGGTGTCATAAGGATCACATTCTTGTAAATGCTAGTAAAAACTGAAAAACACAAATAATTTTTTTCTAAGCTCTCTATGGTGCATCACTTATAAAATAAAATAAAAGCTTGACCTTTTATAGGCTAATATCAAGTGAACAATATTTGGAACACTTCAATATTTTAGGGTCAAAAAAAAAAGAAAAAGAAAAGGACTAAATTAGACATGATAAAAATCAATTTACTTTTAACGGTAAATTTTGTTTGTTTCCAGGTCAGAAATGGAGAATTTCAAGTACTAATGGGCGATGAAATTATGCCTGCTGACTACACATCTTCGAAATTTGTGCATGTATCAGGCTCACCAGTCTTACGCCAACAAAGGAAGCTTAATTTTGAAACTCTAGAAAACCGCGAAATTATAGCCGAGCCTCTGAACAAAGATATTCCTTATTTTGCTATAATCTTAACCATGTGCATCGTATCAAGCTTCTTGATCTTAGCCTTGATCATCAGCTTGCTCTTGTATCGTAAGAAAACAACTGGAGAATATCCTAAAGGAGGAGGAGCTCCACTTGCTTATGGAGTTCATTGCAGAGGGAAAACAGAGGACATTATACCAAGAGGATTTCCCCGAGTTGGTTTGGATGATAAGGAGTTTCAAAGGTCTAAACCGCTTTCTCCAGTTCTGCCAAGATTTATGAAGAGTGGAAATACTGAGTCAATGAAGCTTTAACTGTGGCCATGAAACCTATTTGATAAAAGCCAGTGGAATTTACTTTTAATGTGTTTGATTTGATTGTTTGGTCGACTTTTTGACCCTTGGTTATAAAACTATGATTTTAAGAAGCTGAATTCAAAGAGAAAACACCATTTTCATGAAATGAAAATGACGTTTTTGGTAAGCTGAGGCCTCAAAACCTTGAAAGAAGAATCTGTTTTTGATTTTTTTTTTCTTCTGCTGGGAATATTAAGTTGCGAAAATGACACCAATTATGAGACGAATCTTTTTAGTAAAATTATGGAACATAAAGTATGAGCAATTATATTCATATATTATGCAATATTAAATTTAGTGTAGTTAAATGTATAAACCATAAAATATTGGGTTTTAAAATGTCATCCAACCACATAGAATTTAATAGCAATATTGTGTTTGTTTTTTATTTGCCTATTTTTGATTTTTTACAGCTGTAAGTTTTAAATTAAGAACCGGCCATTGCTTCACCGTTTTCGCTTGGAATTTTCTCTCTTTTTACGCAATTGGTCGTTTCATTGGTCGTTTCATCATTTTCGTTTCAAAATTTTAATGTTTCTTTTGCGAATCTTTCGTCACTTCTCAAAGTTAAATTGTTACTACTAACTTATTTATGCGTTTCTTAATAAATTTATATTTATGTATTTGTTCTGAGTACTCCAGCCTGAGAAAATATCGCATGGCAAGGCTATTAACACCCTTTTTTTCATTATCAACCGTTCACACATCCTGAGTGAAATACTGTCAACAGAAAGTGTATTCTATTCAACATTGAAGGATCGTTATAACAGGGATTCCAACTATAAGATCTGGGGAAATGTTCGAACAAAAATTCCTTAGCCAGAAAAGTCATATCCTGGAAAGTACGCATTTTATCATTTTATATGCGATTCAATTCTGCACATGGAGGAGGGGACCTAATACCCCTACTATTTCCTCTGGGCTCCCTTATTTCTAGATACTATACCTTTTTTAATTAAAGAAAAATGAAAAGTTCAGAATGTCTTTAAAGACACTAAAAAATGACCGTTTCAATTTCAAAAAGTAAATAAATAATTTTGTATGGTTGTAACCCTAATAGCTTAATCGCAAGATTGACAACCACTTATGTTTTGTTATCAACAACTACTAAAGTTATTTTACCGTGCTTCATAGCAGCCTCAGTTAAAAGTGTATAGATCTTCCAAACAAAGCAAAATAAAGCTAGTTAAGTACACAGATGAAGAAAGATATGGACAGAGAGAAATTGATAATTCTGTATTTACAAGGATCTAAATTTGGAGTTTTATACACTTTGGGAAATGAAGATGGCAAGGACAGTGGCCACAGTCAATGCAGTGTAGCTAGTGAATCTCCCGAATGAAATTTTGCCAGATTAACCATTTTTTCATTTTTTAAATTTAAGAGAATCTTTGTGTAGCACTGTATTCTTTGAGATATGGTGTTCTGAAAACACATTATTTTTCTACCAAGATTCTACAGTACTGCAGTTAGGCCGTGTCTTTTACACAGGGGAAAATGTTGCTGATATTCTCAAAACCTGGTACTGCTTCACAGGATCATGAGTATTCTTAGAAAAGCAAGCAACAGTACTGGTTGGCCCAGCCTCTAATTTAGAGGAATTTTTTGATCATTCGTGAATGACTTCAATAAGCCCATCAACTAAATTTGTCTTTTTCTGTCACTATTTGTCAAAGTGACAAGACAAACATTGAGGCAAATAACCTCACTGATTCCTGAGAGAGGAAACGTCTATAGAAGAGAGGTTCAAAACAGCTTTGTGTCAGTTCCTACAAATTTAGCTTCAATAGAATTACACAACCTAGCGATTTAACTAGGTGGAAAATTAGCGAAGTAACCAGCACTTTTGATGTTTCTAGTGCCATATACTGTGAAGTGCTCCTAAACAGGATCGTTACTATCTTTACTAGTTTGAGGAGCGGGAGCAAGAGATTTTACCGATTGGCTGGTTTTTACCGATTGTTTTTTGTCAATAACTAACATAAAGTCCGTTTTGAATACAATACGTAAAATCACTGCACAAGTCGGTAAAACCGCTGCATTTATCAACCGAGATTCAGATTTTGGTAGATATCTTGTCACTGTTTTAATGCTGTTTGTTGAACCAAATGAAAAATGTGGCACCATCTGTAAAATCACGGCAGGAGTAGGTAAAACTGCTCTGTCTACCGACCAAGTTCGAAATTGTCTATAGATCAAATGTCAGTATTCTCATGGTATTTTTTGCTGCGATTTTATTGACTTCTTTTTTTTTACCGAGTGACTAAAAAAATTGGGGGGTGTCCTCCTCCCCCCATAGGTGACGACCCACCATGCTCCCAAATCCCCAAAACTTGGTCAAAATCAGCTCGTTCATTTCGATAGCTACCCCATATTTAGAGAGGGATGAAGAGCAATGGGAAGGATCGTTTCTTAAGTTTTATCTTTCTCGTGGTACATTAACTTAATAGTTAATGTACCACGTCTAATGTAACATCTAAAATTTGTCCTTTGCTACGAATTTTACAATCCGGGCTTAATTCCTGGTGATCCCCCCACACCCATGCCTTAATATAAGTTCCACTTGTGTCCGAAAATTGGAAGTAGCTAACTTTTCCCAAATGACTTTATTTCCATGCTTCGACTTAAGCAATCTTTTATTTAATGGATCCCCTTAACTGGGTGTCAATGAACGAGGAAATGTAGAAAATAGTGAATAATTAGTTCAAAACTAACCTCAGGTTTTGGTTCGACTTGCTGTGTTTTCCAGAAGAAAAATAGATGGCATTGTAAACTTTCAATTGAATAGACACGCTTAGAATTACAGTAAAGATTACAAAAATTACGAGGAAAATCATCTAAGTAAAGGTACAATAATACTTAAAATAGCTACTATTATAGATATATTTTGTAGTATCAAATGTGTCAACAATTCTAGGGAGGACGGGAATTGTGGTAACTGCCCTACGTCTCTCTATATTTTCAAAACTACATATTGAACATGTTTACAATGTTGTTGAATTGGTGACTCTGTAAGCAAGTAAGTAAAATTTTACTGCCCATCATAATCCACAACAGCACACAACTGACGGAGTGAGAAAAAAACACAGCGAACATAAAACCACTTAAGCAACGAAAACCTTATAGAAAAACGTATTGGAAAATCGAACAAACATTAGCCGCTTTCGTAACAACTCAGTTCTTTTTCGGACAGCACCAAAGGGGCTGACTGCACATCTGGTCGATACAGTGGTATCACTAGTCCAAAGGGGCAGCCAAAGCAGGCATTTTGCATATTTGTAAAAACACTTTCTAATATCAGTTCTAGTGAAAAGCTGCAAAAAAAAAACAAAAGAAAAAACAAAAAACACAGAGCAATAAAATGCGGGAATGCAAAAGCATTGCAAACAGATTCTGGGATACGGCGACTAAACTTAAAGTACATAGTAACTAAAAGGCCATAAGCTTTCCTAGTTTTAGTCGCGAAAAATCTTTAACAGCTATATACGATGTTTTGGGGTCCCGCTTTTGCTAGGAAAATAGAAAGAATAAAAGAAGAGACCCATGAGTGTTTCAAGCCATTTTTCAAAATATCCAGAAAAAGGGTTTTCGTAATCAAGCTCTACTTTAAAATAAACATCAATAACAGCTATCTTGGTTATCAGTTTGTCCAGAATGTGTTTTTTTCAATTTCTAAGGAGGCTGTGAGGGGAGCATACAAGAGGGAGAAAGGGAAACCCCCAGCTAAGGATTTTCTAGCAATGGGATTATAATGGTACCCTTTTAATCCCTTCTGACCTTTCAGGGTGAAGAAATGGCAACAGAACGTTGGTGTTGTTGATAATATCAAACGAAAAATTAGTATATTCAAGAGCTTTGAATTGAGCTCATTAGAATCTCTCTACGATGTCTCAGTAGCCTGCTATTCCTGCTATTCAGAAAACGATTTGTGATACTTACTAAGGGGGCTGGGAGGGGGAGTGTACTAGAAAGGAGATCGTAAACCTAAGGCTTAGGGTCTTGCCCATAGAGATTATAATGGCACCTCTTTCATGTTTCACAGCCTTTACATTCCAGAAATGGCACCGCAGATTGCAATAGCGCAATTTTGGTTCTATATGGCACTTGTGATGGCTTTATCATGACAAACTTATAAAATACCGTGTTAATAAAAAAAACTAGCTTTCAATTGAGTCTTTAAACAGCTCTATGATATTTCAGTACACCACTAGTGTCGAAAAAAAAGTAAACACGTCAGTTCTTCCCATGAGTTACATCATTTCACGTAAAATAGAGGAGGGGCAAAATTTAAGGGGAGGGGATCGATTCTATATTTTTTTTTTGTCCAAACAAATAACAAAAAAAAGGATTTTTCTGTGAAAATGCCATAAAGAGGCATTTCTTAAATTCAGGGAAAGGGGAAAAAATCTAGCGATGGTGTTTCTGGTCCCTCTCCCGATTGACGCCACTGCTTCCGATGCAACAGAGTACTTTCCCTTGTTGTTCAAGATGAGGGTCTGCAGCTTCCTTGTGGAGGTTTCCGACCATTGTGATTCTAATGAGGCACTTTTCATTTCAATCCGACGCTATGTTTGAGGGGTTTCAGGCTCTTATTTGAAATTTACACAAATTTAAATTCGCAGCTAACTTTTACCATTAAGATTAATTGAAACACTCGATGCTTTTCCTGTATTAGAACAAAAAGGAATTTTTTTCTGGTAATACAGCGTCTTTTTCAAAACATACTTTTAAACTTTCGATTTCTATGGACCAGAGCGGTTGGCGCACTAGGTTTGGAATCCTTTGGCCGAGAGGTGGGGTTCGATTCTTGGTGTGGCCGGTTATTTGGTTTGGAATGAGGGCCAGTGACATGACTCTGTAATCTCAGCCAGAGTTGATCCCGCTCTAATTGGATATCTCGAGAAATCTGAGGAAGGTAGGCAGAAAGGGTGTGCGAAAGCACCGAAGGCCCCCCCCCATTGCACTTCCTAGTAAAAGGGTATCGAAACGCAAAGAAGGCAGGGTGGTTGTCAGCCCTACTCATTTTAATTTTTGTTTGTTATGAATGTGACTCGGTTATTTATTGTAATTTCTATTCGTTTGGTATTTCATTTATTTATTGATGCTGCTTTGTGATAGTTTTACGCTTGGAAGATTATTTGAATTTATTTCTGCTCATTTATGGCTTAATGGAGCTGTTTATTTTTATTTGAAATTTTTTTTTGGAGTTTTTTTAATTAATATATGTATATATTTATTAATTTTGGAAGCGGAATAAGTAGAACAAATATACTAGAAAGGTTAGTTTTTACCATATAATTTAAAAAAAAGTTGATTTCACCTAAGCTAGCCTCTAAAGATTTTCGAGATTGCTGTTAATAATTTTGAGACTGATATTGCAAAAAAAACTGTGTGGCTAGTGAAAAGCGAGTATTCTCGCTCCGTACTGTAACATTCACCTTTTTACTATTAGTAAAAGTTGAATACCACTTTTAATGAAAAGCCAACATCAGTAATATTAGCATAAAGTACATAAGAAATGTAAAAAAATTCTTTCCGCGAGAGGTAAAGAACGAATTCAAAACTTAGTTTGAAAATCCTGATATTCTAGCAGGTGTTAGAAACTTTAGTACTAACTCTTTCCCTTTTTCCTTTTCTTTTGGCCTCTGTGTATGAGTTTTATTAAATATTAAGCGGCTATCACCCAAAAAGTAATTATTTGCCTAAGAAGGGAAGAGTCTTCACTTTGCACCGCTGAAAATAATTTACCACCCAGAAAATAAAATCCTGAGGATTCCGGAAATAATAACTGAAGCTCGTAACCCCACATGCCTGATAGTAAAGTGCTAATAGGACACACACTATGGGCACATGCGACGTGATGCAACTTCAAGGTCCATTTAACTTTTTCGGTTTGTCTAACGTGGTCTGCCAAGTCCCACTGGACTCCACATGTCCATGCAATAATTGACCACAGGAAACTGGTGTTGAATGTCAATTAAATGAGGAATAGCTCTGTGGCTAAACAGAATCTGACATTTAGAATAAGCTATTATTTCCTTAGTTTTCAATCAATTGGAGATATATTGCTCTCAACCCCAGCGAAAAAAGTCCATATGTCAATAAACCCACTTTTCAGAATATCTGGATTCTAATGAAGCTGTTAACCACATCTTACTAATATACATATTGTTCAATAGGCTATATAAGGTCTACTCATAAAAAAGCCTATCCCAAGCTCAGATGAGTTGATTCGCACTTAAAAGTCAAAATTTAAAAACAAACACAGCAAAAGAAAGAAATAAAAGAAAGTGATAAGATTGGTCAGAAAAAAAATTATGCGCAAGTCGAAATTTCAAAAAGATTAAAAAAATAAAACTACTAAAACTTATAAAGGAATTAAACCAGTTTAAAAAAAAAAAAGGTGAGTAAACAATAAAAGTAGGATAAATAACAAGGAAGGAGAGAATTGTTCGATTGATTTACTAATTTATTTTTGTAAATGTAGGAAACAACTTACAGAGAATTATAAATAAACTTTAGAAAATGAGTGGTAAAAATGGAGCGGAAGAGGTAACAATTTTTATGCTATATAACAATAATGTTGCATAAAAAACAGGAATAATCAGTAACTATGACTTAAATGTAAAGAAAGATATCTTTTCGCCTGCCCTCAAATAAACGCATTTCAATAAACATAGTTTTTACTGCTATTACACCACTAACAACAACTCACAGCAGCATCAACCCGCCCAAAGCCAACACAGCTACGCACGCTCTTCTTCCATCTCAATCTATGCGGCTCAATAGTAACCGAATTAATAGTAAGCGATGGGGCTCAATAGCAACCGAAACTTTAAAATACAAAATTATGATACCCATAGATACATAAAAAGAATTAAATTTTTATGTTAATTCCAAACTTAAAAAGCTCATTAAGTTTGATGTTGCCTCTCAAATGTTACAAACCTGAGAAAATTTATCCAGTTTTTTTTAAAATGTAGGAAACACCCCCAAAAGTCTTGGTCTTAATAAAAATCAAACCATCAGATTCACCAGTGGCCAGTGTTTACCCCCCCCCCCGAATATTACCCCCAGAAAATACCATCCGGAAAATACCCCCCTTTGAAAATACCCCACAGAAAATCCCCCAGGAAAATCCCCTCCCCCATGGAAAATAAGGCTTTCCAAGTTTGAGAATTTTATTTGAGTTTTTTTTTGTCATAGGGGGAAGGAATTTTGGTACTTGTGTATTATGCGCCACTCACTCAGGCTTACGCTGTGTAGACCACGAGAACAAACAGGTTTCTTTGCTAGTTTCTTTCAGCTTAGCGCGAGACAAGAAAAAGGTAAATGACAGAATATATGGTAAATTCATAATTTGGGCTATATATTTTTACATAAGGGGGGGGGGGATAAAGTATTTGGACAGTTTGAAGTCAGAAAACAGTTCTTACTTCATAATATGCAGAATAAGTGTACCCAACACATCTTTCATTCAGACCCGCTATACTTTACGCCCCTTCCTAATGTGCAAATATATATGCCCAAATCTGTTTTTAAAGTAGCGAATAAACTAAGGAAGAAAATGGTCTGTTCTCGAGTTTAACATAATAAACTTGAGCGAGTGGCGTATAAAACACAATTAGCGGAATTTTTCATGGAGAGAGAGAGCCGGTATTCCTGGTATTATTTAAAAACGAGCAGAAATTAAATAAAAAACTACCGTTTTTTCAATGAAAGTAAGGAACAAGTCAAAACTTAAAAAGAACAGAAATTATTACGTATTTTAAAAATTATAACAGTATTTATTTTACATTATATTCCATAGTATTTTATTTCACGGGGTGGGGGATATATTTTATGGGGTTATTTTCCACTGGGGATGGTATATTCTGAGGGCAATCGCTAGGGGGCTAACACATAGAACCAGATTCACCATATGAGAGAACCCTACTGTAAAAGCCTCCAGCTTCTGAATACAAGAACATGTAACGCAGTATTTTTCTTTGCCAGAATAAAGATCATGGATGCGCGTCTATTTTTTTTCCGTGATCGTACGAAACCAGTGGTTTCAGTAAGTCGGGAGAGGGCTCCTTTGATCGGAAACCGATAGTTCTACTGCCCCTTTTAATCGACCAGAAAGATTTGTGGGCGATTAGCCCCTTTTTTACACTCCCTTTTTTTCTCAAAGCCATCTGATCAGGATTTTGAGATAACTATTCTGTTCAGCACAGCTGAAGGGTCCAATAACTTTGGCTGTGGTGATAATATTACCCCCACAGCCTCTGGGGAAAGGGCTGTAACTTACGGAATGTGCCAATTGTTTACGTGTAGTATTTGTTGTTTGGAAGTATGCCAACATTTTTTTTTGATGGAGGGATTTCTGCTTGAGGAGAATTTTCCAATGTAATAGTTTTCCGTAGGAGGAGGCGGGACATTTTTGGGGGTGAACTTTCCAGGGGAAATTTTACACTGGGAGAATTTGCCAGAATTTCTGTACGAAATTGTTTATGTTTATAATAATTTGTCTTTACCGACTCTATTTTAGATGTGGGGATGTTCCGGGTAAATTCTCAGGCGGTTGGAATTGTCTTGAGGATTTTTCCATAGGGGGCGATTTTTGTGGGTTGAAATTCTCCATTGGAGAATTCCAAGAAACAAATTTGCCATGGGGATTCCCCACAGGAGCAACTTTCCGCTGGGTTGGGGGCCGGGAAAAATTTCCATCGGAGGGGGATCTTTGGTATGATTTGAAAAACGATCAGAAATTGAATTTTTTTTTTCAAACGGAAGCATGTTAGGGAGAATCTTTTGACAGGATGGTCCGACAGAAATTTTCCATAGAAGATTGAGTTTTCCGAGAAGGGGGTAACCTTGTCTAGGAGGACATTTATTTAGGGGAATTTTCCGTGAAGAGGAGACGAACCAGAATTACCAGCATTATTTGAAAAACCAAAAGAATGTAAATAAAAAACAAAGTTCTTTCAACTGAAAGTAAGGAGCTCTATTAGAACTTAAAACGAACAGAAATCAATTTGTATGTAAGAGGGAATGACTCCTCCTTAATACGTCGGTCTTTACGCTAAAGTTTTACTTTTTGTTCCAATTTTTTAAGAACGACTCTTGAAACACAAAGGGCGTTTAAGTAGAATAAAAAACCTCTTTAAAGGTACTAAAAAACTATATAAACTACAATTATGACCACTACTAATGCTAAGGATATAGAGGTAAAAATTTCAGGGAATAGTGAGGGGAAGGCTGAACTAATTCAAGACACATTGTGTGCAGATAGGTTGTTAAAAGGGTTAATCTAAGAATTGGCTGATTGTATTAAGTTGGAACTTCCAGGGAATAATGAGAGGGATGATCAATTGAACAAGAGGCATGCTACTACTACTACTCCTAACACTCCTACTACTACTACTACTACTACTATAACCATATCACTACTGCTACCACTACTACACTATTACTACTTCTAATACTATTACAACTACTATTTCTACTGTCGCTACTACAAAGGCTAAAACGTCGATACATTCCTCCATGGGGCAAAAAATACGAGAAAAGAAGACATACAAATATTATCCACGCAAAATATGATTGTTTTTTTTTTGTTGCTCATGAAGTATGCAGAGAAATGTTGACAATAGAGATTTTAATGGTATATTTATATTTGATCTTACAGTTGTGGGTTTCAGGTTCTATTTTAAATTCTCAAAATTTAATTGAATAGTAACAAATAATTTATCTAATAATCTGAAGCTAGGTTGTTATTTCTAGATCAAGGTCTATAGAAAAATGTTTTCCCACTTTTAAACACACTTTTAAGCTTTTGGCTATTATGAGTTGTGGTTCACTCTTATTAGGTTGCAGCTAGTGCTTTAATCATTTTGCCAGAACACAATTTTGTAAGACTCGATCTTCGATGTTTGCGAGAAAATGATTATTGTATCTAGATAGAAGATCGATTAATCGAACGGTGGCGTATCAAATGGAACGCTGACAAGATTGCAACAGCTCCTGGGGCATGGGCTGTATATTTTGGGATTCGTCAAATTTCTACATATAGGTTTTTTGATTAGGAGGGGGCATATTTAATCCTAGATATCTAGTTGTCAGAAGGGCGTCTCTGCAATATTTTAGGACCGGCAAGGGGTATTAAGTTCGAACTTTCAGAAAATTTTTTAGGGATTTTGAACAAATCAAAAGTGACTAGAGGAATTCATGTTGTCAAAAGGGCATATTTCTAATGTATCAAAACTACTAAGGGTATTAAATTGACTCTTTACGGGAATCTTGAGGGTGATGTTCAGTTGAATCAAAAGACATCAAGCACAGCAAAGTTGTAAAAACAGGCGATGAGAGCTCAGGAATGGCTCAGGGTATTAAATTGTACTTTTTCTGAACATGATGGACATATTGAAGTGCACAAAAAGACACAATGTGCCTCCAGATTTTTGAGAGGGCATATCTGTAATGCCACAGGGACGGCTAGGGGGTATTAAGTTCCAACATTCAGGGTATGTTGATATAAATTTGAAACAAGATCAAAAGATAAGCCGCACGACAAGATTATTTAACCAGGTCAAAGAGATAAGCCAAAGTACAATATAGTATTATTCACTTCTGATCGAGTGACGTTCACTTAAACAATCATATCAAAGCGACCTTAATCTGAACCATTGGTAAAATGATGATGTTACCGTGTGAATGTCTGAGATTATTGAATGTCGATTTCTGAAATTTATGACCAAATTTGCCCTAACCTAACTTTTACCATAGAAAACCATGCATAAGACTGAAAAAGCTGGTTTGTAAAGCTAATTTAATCTAAGCAGAGAGAAAGGAATTTTGGAAATTCACGGGTGAACGTCGACATTAACCAGATTTCGGACATTGACAGTAACAATGACACAAAGCACCGCACATTTACTGGATCATTATATAAATTTTATAAATGAAGAGAAACAATTTGTATGACCGACAGAATAATCAACTAAAATGAAAATAATGACGTAACAATCATTGAAATATCAAACTGCCAAAATTTTGTTCTCAGTCTGTAGTCACAGTAGTTTTACCAGCACAGTTTTTAGATTAGTGATAAAGATCAAGTTGATCAATAAAATCTTGTGATTTTTGAAAATAGACGATAATGCTGACAGATTATCTAACAAAATATATATAAGCCACCGGGCCCCGGCACTAACCTCAGACATTTTGAGACAATTTGCTGTCTTTTCATACTGGTCTTTTAAAAGATATTTGATTATTAAAGCAAGTCTGACTTCTAACAACGATATCTACTAACCTTCGAACTTTTGCTTTTCCCTTTTAAGTTTTTTCAATTGCTGTAATCTCTTTTTAAAATATATACCAATATTTTTGCAATTACAAGCCGCTGGGCCCCGACACTCGGTACGTGGCAGGCTATATATAGATTACCATTGCCGCTTGTCTTCTAACCGCAAATTATATGCTGTCTTTTCATACGGTAGTCTTTTCATAGATATTTTATTATTAAAGCAACTCCAATGTCGAACAACGATATCTACTAAGCTTCAAATTTTCGGTTTTCTTTTTGAAGTTTTTTGAATTATTGTAATCCCTTTTTAAAATATATACCAATATTTTTGCAATTACAAGCCGCTGGGCCCCGACACTCGGCACGTGGCATGCTGTATATAGATTCTCATTGCCGCTTGTCTTCTAACCGCAAACTATATGCTGTCTTTTCATACGGTAGTCTTTTCATACATATTTTATTATTAAAGCAACTCCAATATCGAACAACGATATCTACTAAGCTTCAAATTTTCGGTTTTCTTTTTGAAGTTTTTTGAATTATTGTAATCTCTTTTTAAAATATATACAAATATTTTTCTAATTACCAGCCGCTGGGCCTCGGCACTTGGCGCGTGGCAGGCTTCTACATAGATTTTCATTGCCGCGTGTCTTCTAACTGCAGACAATTTGCCGTCTTTTCACACTGAGGTTTTTCATAAATAATTGATTATTAAAGCAAGTCCAATTTCTAACAACGATATCTACTAAGCTTCAGGTTTATGGTTCTCTTTTTAAAGGTTTTTTGAATTGTTGTAATGCCTTGTTAAAATATTTACAAATATTTTGCAGTTACCGGTTATTTGCTCTTTGCGCAATTTAATTTCTTTTCATACTCTCTCTTTTCAAAGATATTTCATTATTAGAGCAGCTCCAATTTCTAACAATGATTTGTTCTAAGCCCCAAACTTCTGGTTTTCTATTTTAAGGTTCTCGAATTGTCGTAATCACTTGTCAAAATAGAGAATCATCATTTGTGATAATTCTCGTTTTTTGGGCATTCCTATCATCGGCGGATTTAGAGAAAAACTTGGGAGAGGCCCAATACAACAATGGTGCCAATGAGCATAATCTTGGGGGGGGGCAGGGCAATTGGACAAAGGTGCCCATAATTGACCAAATTGACAAATTTATTCTAAGAAAAGAGTAAAAAAGAAAAAAATCAAAATAAGAGGGCACCAGAAAAATCTTGGATGGGGGTGAGGTCTCCCCCGCCACGTAGATCCACCAGTGCTTCTTACTGATATTATATAACCGGTTACGTTCAAGAAGGTTTTATTTTTTAAGGTTTTAGAATTGTTGCAATCCCTTGTTAAAATATGTACAAATATTTTCCGCAATTAACCAGTTTTTTGCTCATTCCGCAATTTAGTAGCTTTTCATACTGATGTTCTTTCAATATTTGCTTATTGAAGCTAGTCCAACTTCTAACAACGATATGTACTAATCTTGAAACTTGTGATTTTTCTTTTTAAGGTTTTTGAATTGCTGTAATCCCTTGTCAAAATAGAGAATCGTCATTTGTAATAATTACAAATTGTTGTTTTTTTGGGCCTTTTTACTGACATTATATAATTGGTTGCGTTAACACCTGTAAGCTTAATCACGTAGTAAATTGATTTCGTCTAACAAAAAACAAAACAATTTAAAGATTTCAGGTATTTCTCTAGTTATTAAAATTATTGCTCCGGTGCCGTAAATATTTTTGCAGTTGCAAAATGGCCTTAGCGTTTCTCAACTGAACTAAAATCTGGGAAAATCTGGGGTGGGGATTTGCCCACCCCTGACCCCCCTAATGGTGCCTCTGTTTATGCTTATACTTATAAGAAAAGGAATTCGGTAATGATGTGTTTCTAACAACGGTTTCTACTAGGCTTCAAACATTTGATTTTCTTTCTAAGATTTTCCAATTGTTGTAATCCCTTGTTAAAATATATTCGAATATTTTTGCAATTATCAGTTTTTTGCTCTTTAAGCAATTTAATATAAACTGCTCCATACATGATAATCTTCAATTTTTCCACAGAAGTGTGACAACGTCAATACAATACTGATGTATATACAAATAAAATCACTCACATACGCATATTTTCTACAACAATTAAGGCTAATAGAAAATTTTCTCAAAATCTGATCTATCTAGATCATTTTCTTAGGACAAATAACCCAGAATACCAGTTTTTCAGAAAAATATGGAGCCATTTACGAAAAAAATACATACATAATTATACAATTATTGCTGGTTTATAAAGATAGTATATTCACTAACTACAGCGGTTTGGTAATCAAAAACCTGAGAGCCACCATTTACCACCCTCCCACGGGAAATATCTTCCCCCACGGCTGGCTGGTCTCCAATCACTTTGAGTAATAGAAAAGGACTAACTCTCAATTTATGAAGTAATTAGCACCTTCCGAAGTTTCTGCGACCATGAGCTAGAGGTGGGGATGAGGAGAGGCCATTTCTTCTCCTATACGGAATAAATTCTGCTCATTTTGGGGGTTAGTGTTACTCTTTACTTACATAGTAAAAGTGTAGACCAGATATATTCCCAGAAATCAAGAAGGATTAAATATCAATTTCACATTTTTGATTTGCTTTTTAAAGTTTATTGGCCTACGAAAAAAAAAAAACAAAGAAAAGTACTGGATACCATCCTGGGGATTAAATATCAATCTCTATCCCCACCCTCTTCTCGTCTCTCCCTTAGAACTAGTTCTGTATCAAACAGTTCGTGGTAACGAACTGTAGTAAGGAGCGACCCGGCTTTAACTGTTTAGTTTTTTACTGTTTTAAAAAGAATAGTTTGGAGGAAGAGTCAAACTTTAGCGTAAAGAGCGGAGCGTTGATGAGGAAGCATCCCCTTTCCTATACGAAGTAATTTCTGTTCGTTTTAAGTTTTAATGTCGCTCCTTACTTTCAGTTAAAGAAACTTGTTTTTTTTAATTTAATTTTATTCGAAGGCTCAATGAGAGCGACGATGTTTTGGCATTAAAATGCCAAATTCCGACGGCATTCAAGAGACTCAGTGAGAGTTTTTTGAGGCATTTCCCTCCCTCCCTAACTAAAAAACAATAAGATAACCCCATTTTAGAGGTTTAAAGCCCTTTTAAAGGTGTAAAGGAAATACCCAAGACAGTGAAATCTGTTTAGACCTTGAAAATATTTTGGCTAGCTAGGGAGGGAGGGAGACAGCTTAAAGGGTGCATTTTAATGCCAAAACATCCCAGCTCCCATTGAGTCCTCAGATAAATACATACTTAGTTCTAAGGGAGAGACGATGGGAAAGTGTAGGTAGAAATTGATATATAGTCTATATGGGCGTATATAAAACTTTTGTTTGGGGGCTACTTCTTCTGATGGGGGGGGGGGCAAAAAACTTTAAAAACGCATAAAAATGTGATATTGGTATTTAATCCCTCTTGATTTCCGAGAATTTATTAGGTCTAAGGATGTTATTATGAATATAAAGAGTAACATTTAACCCAAAGTGAGCAGAATTTATTCTTTATAAGAATGGGACTACCCCTTCCTTCGTCTACACCTCCACCTGATGATCGTAGACACTTCGGAGGATGTTCGTTCGATCGGAAATTGAGAATCCTGGTCCTTTTTTACAAGTCAAAAGTGATTGGAGACCAACCAACAGCGAGGGTAGAGGGATTTTATCGGGGGGACTTCCTCGGGGATTATTTTCTTGGGGTTATTTTTCGTTGGGGGGGGGGGGGTATGATAAACACCTAGCCCCACCAAAAACATCGAGTGATTCCGTGAAGACTATAATTTTTTAGTGATTACTTAACAGTAGCAATTCATTCAATAGAAATTAGCGGAGAACAAGACTAGTCTAGTATCAAGAATCAATTTGATAATATGTTTTCACTGCAAGCGGAAAAATTAATTACCGACCAGTTTAATATAAATAAGAGCTGCAAAACAATCTAAAAACTAAAAATTTGTGATATAATTGTTAAAGCTTACATGCAGTGTTTTATAGAATTTTCTCTTACTGAAAGAAACACCACCAACGAAATTAATTTATGCCCATAAGGTCCTCAGCTTTTTTGTTACAGCAAAATTCATGTTTCTTTCTGGGTCCAAATGACAGAAGACTAAAAATGCGTTGGAAAAAAGTGGACTGTGTCACTGAAATTATATGAAAAGCTGAATGGCTAAGAACCGTGACATATTGAACCAACATTTTCCATACCTGTTCCATATTTTGAAGTCAAATCACTGGAGGGTTGGGAGTCATTTTATGTTATTCAACCCTACCTTGGCCTAAGAATCATAGTACTAAATGAGGTGGGTGACGTAATTCGCAACAACTCCACAGCCTTTTGTGAAAAGTAGGTGATAGATAAGAAAACTGTCTAGGACATTAAAGCTATTTCTGAGAAAATGCCTGTAGGCCAGAATACTTTATAAATCAGATATCTTGATCAGGATCTTAGAAATCACCGATTTTATTAGATCCTGGCGAAATTAACAAACAGCACAATTACTTAGATTCATTTGTCTTTATGACAAAACTATTCTTCGTTTCCAGGTTGTAAGGTATGAAAGAAATGTGCATTATGCAAACTATTAAATAAATAAAATCAATCAGTAGATTTTACCAGAAAGTTAGTAAAATTTACTGCCCTCAACCCTAAGCATTTTGGCTAATGACGCCCTACATAGAGCCTACATTTCACCAACATAATGTCTATTATGGAAATGATATGGCAATGATTATAGCAATGACTTCCTTAGTTCCCAGTCCCGTGTTCTTTTGGTCTTTATGTATAATACCTCCTATTTTCTTAAGAAAAAGTGCCTGAAACTTTTTCTTAAGTCGTTTATAATTGAAACTGCTTTTTACCGTTTTGAAAAAGAAAGCAGTCAAGTTTTAAATTAACTGTTTTTTTTACACGCTTAGAGATTTTTCTTGATGTTTTAGTGATTTTATTTTTACCATTGTGGCAGTCCTGCTTCGCAAGCACTTCTTATATCCACGGGATTGAGTCTACCGTATACAACGTTGGCAGTAATATTGACTTCAATACACCCATTCTTGGTAGCGTAATAAAAAAAAATAAATTGCCATAAGGTCAGACTCTGGACAGGAAGATGGATGGATGTATAGACGCACGATGGTGACAGAATTCAAAAGTAACATATCCCTATCCTTGTCTTTTAGGGGCACAAAGACAAGTTTGTCACCATCACCCCCAAAAATTAAAAATAAATCATAGAATGAGCTTGGAATTTTGAGACGGGGATGATATGCAACTTCTGATAGTTTTTGATCAGTTGGCTGTTTCAAAATTTTAAATAGCTGCCATTTCGGCGCTATTTAATCAAAATTATTGTTTATGGTTGAGAATGGCACTTTGCGGTGATGCGATTTTTTGTGACTTGAACAAGGTCCTATAATTTTAATGGACATTCATGATGATAATGTAACCTTAGATTTGGTGCAATCACAAAAAAAAGTTAAAAAGGGGACAGCAACTGTACTACCCGTGCTAAAGTACAGTTTTCATCGGATTTCCTGATGGGGAACTATAAACCTCCATACAAGTGTTTAGACAAAAAAAATGAAAGGTTATATTAAAATTTGAACTTCCTGGCATGTTGGCCTTTTATGGGTGAAAACTGATGTCTTGTAACACATGATGGCAGAAAAAGGCACTTTGCTGTTGCGTAATTTCGTTTGTTCCAAAAATAAACACTAAATATTGTACTTTCCATTCAAATAAGCCCTTTTCTAATACTTTAGACCATAATCTACTAAAATCACACCTGGGAAAAAAGGAAAAAATAAAACACATCAGTTCTAAGCACACAAAGATGTGAATTTCCTTTTCTCTCAAGGTGTGGACTGCAAGTTCCCAGTTAGAGATTTTCAAAAATGGTAGTTTCAATTATGCAGGTCTACTTTTTTCGATTCAATGCCACTCTAAGGTGTTTCTGGCTTTTTTAGAATTATTAAAGAACAAAATCTTTTTTTCAAGAATTACAAGTCATTGTTATGTTGAATCTGTATAGCAGGTATTACTGTAAATACCTTTCACTGGACAGTTTTTTTTAAATCAACCTTTTGCACTGTTTATTAGTATAAACCTGATTGAGTCTTTAGTTTGCAGCAACTGCTGTAATTTTTTTGTCTACATTTCTTTAAAAGTGTCTTCAAACTTTGTGTAAGTGTGTTCCATTTGAAAGATGTAAGTAGATTTTGTCTACAAGTGCCTCTAGAGAGTCAAAAAATGTATTCAAATCAAAACTTTTCTAGAATAAAGGGGCCTAAAACATGCAATTTAGGCATGTTTTTTTCTAGACTTTCTACAGCTTTTCAGAGTATTCTTATGATACATACTTCACGTGGCACTCTCCTTGGATCTGAAAGTAATTATTTTTGATTGCATGGAATTCTTCTTAATCAGAATTGTCTTACAAATTTCATATTAATGCATTAAAAATTAAGACTTCTGGGAATTTCGGCTTCTTACATAAGCTGAAGCACAAATTCTCTGGATCTGTCATACAACTTCTTTTCTTTATCTTGATTCAGTTACATGTTTTATTGTCCTACCATTTGGTTGTCTGCTTTCCAGTCAAACTTGTGGAATATGGAATCTCTTCATGAGAAGTCCAAACTAGTTGTAAAGTTTGTAAACCCATCTGCTGTCTAACCTCTCTTAATCTCCATTTACTTTATTTCCTTGGGCGTGCTTCTTTTAGTTTTGAACGGCTACATGGACACCTCTAGTTGTATTTCTTTCTCCTACTTTTGTATCTGAGAGCTCTTCATATTACCTTGGTTCTTTCGATAACATAATAGTCCATGCCACACCACCGTTCGGCCTGATTTTAGCCCCCTGGTTGTATCTTCAAGAGCGTGGAATACATGTCCAGCTGTTGCTCGGGGCTGCCATTTTACGCTGAAATGTCTGGTGGCCCATTTTTAAAGTTATTTTATTTCGTAAATCGGTAGAGATAATTTGTATTTGTTGGTCACATTATTTTCTTATTTATGCAGTTTGGATATACTTTACATTAAGTGTATTTATTGATTATTTTTTCTAGTTGGCCAAAATGGTTTAAGTAGTCTGGTCGCTGATGTCCTATAGTTTTGTTGCGAGAGCAACACTTTGGTTTTGTCCCGTTTTTTTTCCTATGCCGCCAAAGTCAGATTATTCCTGGAAACTGGTAAGGGTCTAACCTGTGCGGTTTTTACGGAAAGTGTGGACCTCAGGCCGGATTGATGAATATGGCATTACATTTTGGAAAGCTCCGCAGAACTCTTGCCTGGGGCCTTAAAGGATGGTTTTTGCTTGTCCACGAGCCAGAGCCTATGGTGTGCGAAGTGAAGTGGAGTTATGTAGCCTATGTCAGAGAGGAGTATCTGAAGTTGTGCAGCCAAGCTTTCGTTTCATCAAACCATGTTTCTGCTTTTGATTGGAAAGCTCCGTTCTAGCAGGCAGGTACCACTTTCAAATTGAAGATGGAATAAAATCTATAAGTGTTAAATATATGTGGCAGTTACCTGGCCCCACAGCCAATATATCTTCTTTGAGTGATAAATAGAAAAATTTACCGAAGCAAAAAAGCGGCATTTTCCAACGGGTCCGAAAGTGCTGCCGTGAATTTGCCTGGGTTTACCATTGTTTTTTTCGGACTTAGGATTGAGGTAGAGAAATGTTATCAGATGTATCTCTTAAACTTTAAAAGTTTTGTCATTGCTAAAGAAATTGGAGCTTATCCTTTGCTCCTTTCTAAGTGGTGACGTTAGAAAGTTGGCCTACGGCAAAAAAAAACAACTTTTGAACTAAGACAGATAGAATTTTTTTTTCGACGGCAATCGATAGCTCTTGATGAGCTGATCAAAGTATATTTCATCCATTTTTTGGTACAAAAATTCTTTCATGATACTAGTTTGAAAGTTTCAAGGGGTTGACAACTTCAGTAGTAGGGTACACACTGAAACCAAAAATAAGCCGATACCAATTGTGAGACATGTAGGGGACTTGTAAGGAAAGGTCGGCTGTTAGCTCATAATCATTTTCGGCAGTAAGGGGTTTGCAATTTTTTTTATTTGGTGTACCTACTATTTGTTTCCAGTGTATTTGATGGTAAGACCGAGTTAGTTCCAGTGGTAAGACATGTAGGGACTTGTAAGTAATAATCGTCAGTTAGGCTAAAATCATCTTTAGTGAAGAGGGGCTTGTAACTTTTGCTAGTTGGTGTAGCCTACCCATACTCACTGTAACCTAGAATTAAGTGTTTAAGCAACGGGTACAAATGATAACGTAAAACAACAAGGCAGTTTCGTAATAATTAATAGAGTGTCATCTATGGTATTTTGATCCTGAAAAGTTACGGATAGCTTTATAATACCAACTAGATTATATGAGATATTGTTCCAAGCCTTGATCCATCACGATGTCTACGATTGAAAAGGATGATGTTCAACTGGCTGCAAAGTCAATTTAGTCCCTTCTTTCGATATTCTTTTGTTATTGTTGTTTTTTTAACGCCGAGGAATAGCCTTTGATCATGTGATTACTGGTCTCGTTCTTCTTGGAACATAACGTTTTAAAAGCTTCGATAGGCTGACAACTTCAGCGTTTAACCGATAGCAAAGAAACAAAACCAAAGTGTTGCTCTCGCAACACTTTATTCGGCGAAGCCGGATAAAGGTTACCGCAACACTTAACGTTGCTCAGGCAACGTAGGTATAGTTTAATTTTAGCCTGTAATTTGTTAAATGTAGATCTTTTTCATTATTTATGTTTTTTCTTCACCAAGTTTGAAGAGTCCCGCATCGTCTGATTCCAGTTATGGGTCTTGTCATCTCCTCTTTTTCTTGTTTTTTTCTTTTTTTAATTTTTTCCCTCTATTCATTTGAGTAGATATTTTTTGTATTTTATGCGCTAAAATGATGAATAGTTTGATATTTGAAAGTCTTGTTTCAGGATCCCCCTCTTTTTCGGGCAATGGAGCCTTTGTCGGGGTCTATGCTTGTGTTACTGAGCTGTTGTTGTTGTTCTGCCTTTTTTGGTTAAAAATATGTCTTATTTTATAGTTAGAGCTTTAATAGTAGGTGTATCTTCCCTCTCTTTTAGACCATGAAAATTTTCTTAGGATAAACGTCGTGTATTTGTTCAATATCTTTTTTCTCCTTTCCTTTTTTATTGTTGGAATATATCCATCTATCTATTCTATAGATGTGTTATTTTTTGTTCTTTTCTTTCCTCTCAGCTAGTAAATAACTATTTTACTCTGAGCTTGTGATCCATATGTGCTCCCTCTAATTTAGAGCCAAGGAAACTTTAGAGGATAGCGTATATTTGTATATGTATTGATTATGAATAAATCTTATTTCTCTTAAAATCTTTCTTCTTATCTTTCTTCACCACTTCACTAATATATTTGTAAACCTGGAGGATTTTATTTTTGAATACGTCTGTAGTATCCCTGGGAGCTCCTGGGTTCACCCTAAGAAAATAATTCTTAAACTACAAATCTGCTGGCAGTCTGTTTTATTATGTGCCCCATCTTACACTCCAATATTAAATCTGGCGTAAGGACGATCTGAGTCTGAAGCAAGGCTTTTTCTATTAAAATCATTATTTGTATTTTTGACGGTGTGAAATTCTCCCAAATACAAAACAAGGTCCTAATGTTTCGGACGGTAAACGCAATTTAAAAATAAAGCTCGAATTCCCTAATCATTCTAGTGTTTTTCAACTGTGATGAAATACCCTGTGCCTTGACTAGTCGAGTTTTGCATCTTCACTGAATCCTACATCAAACTAATAATACTACCCAAAATGGATGCATCCACTTCTTGGATTTTCTCGTTATCTACTGGTTCGCAGCATGGACGCCTCGACACATAGTGCCAGCGGTACAGCGCAAGGTGTGACCAAGTTTTCAATAGTTAGTGTGCCACGATGCAAAACTCGCCAATTAACCATATCAGAATTTTCTTCAGTTTGATTTCAGCCTTATGCAAACCAAAATTACTCTTTTGTAGCTTTAACTCGCAGATATGGTCAACTCACTATGACCCCATTTCTTTTGTGAAGAAATAGTAACTATTAATATACATAGACGATGAACAGAACCCTCTCCTAAAATTTCACATCAACTTGTTTGATTCAATCACCCCTAGTGAATAAAATAACAATAATAATATAAAAAGCGTCCACTCACAACGAGCCTTTTTGTGCTTCTGCAAATAGGGACTTGAAAGATGAATCTGGGAGTGTAATTTCCACAATAACCTCATCTCTTTCACGAATAATTCCCCCTATTTTTTCCAAGAACTGTGAAAATTGTCTCAAGTTAATAATTTTGATGGATAGCTTGAAACTTGAAAATTGCAAATTTTGGAATTACTGCGAAAACATGTCTAAAAGTTTCGGTTTCGATATACACTTCGCTTTCAAATATCCTTACTTGTACTGCATTACTATGAATGATTTGATTCATTTAAGCAACATGTCTTTTTATTTCTAAAAGTTTGTAAAAAGCTCAGATTGATCATTTGTCTCAAGAGAAGATTACTTGCCACCTCCCCTACTCCTCTGACATTACTGGAGGATGGGCTACACTGAACTTTCTTTCGTACTGCCTAACCGCCTATGACCTCCCAATAGTTTTGAAGAAATATTCTGGTTATAGTTTTGTATATGATTCTTTGGAAAACATTAATCTTTTGCGAATGTCGCTCTTCTTCTATATGCAAAATCAGAGAAATATTGAAATTCGGACAGAACAACGTAGTTGTATGTGTGGAAATGTAATTTTCTTATGAATATGATGAGAATCTAAATTACACACCCGTGGGTTAAACTATTAAAAGCAAATACAATTTGTGGTTAAACTCTTTTGTTCACGAAACCTTCAAGGACACAGTCCGTGAATTCCTCAAGTTATTTGATTTAGTCTTTCGAATATACTATATCAAATTTTATATTCTTCGTTCCCCGTGTGTTTTTTTTACATATGGGATTTGTTCCTTGTTTTGAATTTTTTTTCCTGTTCGTTTGACTGTTTTTGAGATTAGGATTTTTTTTACAATAATTATTATTAAATATTCGTTTGTATTGACAAGGCTGAGTAATCTGTTTTTTTTTTATCAGCCAAATTTGTTCTATAGTAAATCTCGTCGTCGAAAAAACTATTACTGTTTATGAATTATAAGAATATGATTTTTTGCCAAATATCTCCTCCAGATTCTTTTCAAGTTTAATGTATATCGCCACCAACATTTAAACTGACATATTTTGAGCTTTTTCGTGTCTTTTCCTCTTGTCATAGTGGCTTTGTAGCGTGATATCCTATTTTTATGACAATTTTCACCAAGATTCTTATTTCATTTCTAGACGTTTGAAAGATACCGCCAAGACATTGCTATTTCCGTTATTTCGCGTATTTACTTCGATTATTAAAATTAACCCACATGAATGACAAGTCGGTTATAATTGCCAAGTATTGCGGTGTAGATCACAAAGGACCGCTGAATTCCATAGGTCTCAATTTCCGGAATGTTTCCTAGATAAATTCGATTATAACCACCTCATCCTAAGGGCATTACTGTGTCGATTCAGCGTTGACGTTATCTGAAGCGGAACGTTCGTCTCGATTCGCTACGTTCCACTGGAAATTAAAGAAGAAGAACGAAGAAGAAAAAACAGAAAATGCTTCATGGTGATTTTGGCAGACATCACGGAATTCAGAACTGTCAGCTCTTTTATTGATTTGGCATTACAAGGTTGGCTTTAATGCAAAGGCTGATAGAAATGATGCCACTAATTTGTTGCACTTGAAATTTGAGGATCTTTTCGAGCTCAGCCAGCAGCCCACTGCAGGGCTAAAATTTGATTCCAATGATATGATTATATAGCAGCATTTCCAAAACAGTCCACAGAAGAAGAAATAAAAGAATTAGTGTTTTGAGATTACGGTCAAATTCAAAATTTGTTTGATCCACCAGCATTCCACCAAAAAGGTTTAAACCATGCTTTGGCACTCTGACCTGATTTTTGCCAAGACTTAGCATTAGTTATGAGAACCTGCATTCTAGTACAATTTTTTAAATTAGTCTGAAAAAAAGCTTTGGTAATTTTAAATAAATTTAACTCCTTAAGTTGTTTATGTTGAATAAAGGTGGCTCGTGCTATTGGAGCTATTCAAGAATTTCCCATATTGTATATCGCCATTTATTAGTCAGTTAATAATAATTTTCTTAGACCTTATTAATTATTATTTATTAATTTCTTTTCATATGAGGGTATCTTTCCCTACTCATTTTCATTAAAACCTTCCCTTTTTCCTGCAATAATAATCAAGTCGAATTAAAGATATAGACAAAATGATAGCGTATATTTTAACGCCAAGAAAAAAAAATTCCTTCAAAATCAGCACAGACCTAAATGTAATTAAAAATTATTTAAGACTAACAAATTTATAATGAGAAAAACATCCATAGAGCGGTTTCAATGTAAAGAAAACTGTTGTTGGGACATGTTTGAAAACATGCCTCGGTTGATTAATGACTTCAACAGCGTGAAAGAGAACATCTTAGGCGATGTCAGCTACATGTTCCCTCTGAAAAATCAGGCGTTGCATGAAATATTAGACCTAAGGACCATGAGAGGGAAAGGCAACTGACTGGAAACCAGGGAGGTATTTTGATTTTGTTGGAGGGGTAGGCAAGAGCCTTGAAGTCTTCCAGCAGCTAAATATTCCCTTTGAAAAATTGGATCGATAAAAAAAAACCTAAAAAACGACTTTATGGAGGGGGGGAGTATCCGACTGAAAACAAGATATACTGTTTAAATAAGGTAAGGATAAGAGTCTAAGATATACTTATGAAGTGTCAAGACTTCAGAATATTTTCTTTTTACCGAAGTCTAAAGGAATAGATTATTTAAGCTGTATATTCATACTTTAAAGCTAGGATTATACCATCAAGTGCTCTCCTAAATATTCATTGCCATAAGCCCATAAATAAAACGTATCTTTAGCATAAAAAACCACAAAATTTTTAGGTAAATTGAAAGCCTCCTTTGAAAGGTACCACAGTTTTTTTTATATCTTTATTGAGGTAAAACGACAAAGCTACCAGGAGGGTTAGAGGGTATCGTCCGCCGCTAGGGAGGAGTTTCGTGTTTGCAGGAACGGTTATTCACACTTCAGATGAAGGTTAAAGCACAACAAAAGTTTTGTAGTAGGGGTTCAGCCGTGATTCTGCTTCGGGGGTAGTTTAACTTGATCTGTAAGAATGATGTTTTAAAGAAAACTTCTAGAAACAAAACTTCTCTCAAATAGAGCAAAAAGGTTTTTCTCCGGTGAAACTTGATCAAATGCAATCGTAGATAACGTTCTGTCATCAGCAAAAGCAACAAGGTTGGCACGAGGAGTCTAACTGGAGTCTGGGGTCACCAACACGGGTGGGGTGACACAAACGGCAACAAAACTTTAAGATAACCATTTTTATTGCATAGGAAAGATCATTAGTATAAATAAAAAAGTATTGAGCCCAGGATAGACCCTTGATGGACTCCATAGCTGACCTTATGTAAAGTATTTAGAATATAAATTCGAGAAGCCTTTTTTCTGGTGTTTCATGTTAACATAGTAGTTTATATATATATATATATATATATATATATATATATATATATATATATATATATATATATATATATATATATATATATATATATATATATATATATATTCCAACAAGAGCTCGTTGCAGTGGAGCCTGTAAGACTGAAGTTAGTCGTAAGAAGGGTTTCGTTCCCACGCCAGATTAATAGCCAATAGCTAGAACTTCAGTTCCAGTGATTTTGGGGCCAAGTGATTACTTTAAAAGAGTCATTCACTCACCTTCGTTCTCAGTTTTATGTTTTATCCACTACCTTCTCTTCACTGTACGTGCATTCTTACGTTATTAAATAAGGACCATAATGTATAGTTATTAAATAAGGACAACTGAAATGTTTGTCGCTGCGAAACAGACCCGATTTTTTTCCACTTTCCGGTTTTGTTAGCGGGGTTATTGCTGAAAGGGTGGTTCAAGATCCTATTACTTGGGACTGTTGAGACTGTACTATTGGAGGATTAACTGAGGTGGTGCTGAGGAGAGTTGAAAGGTTTGTCGGGACCTATGTCTTTATTTTTGATTGTAATCATTAAGTTCGCCTTGATCAAAATCAGGATCGTTCGAATAAAATAAAAGAGGTGGAAATATCGCATTTATCCTCCACTATTTAACAAAATGAAAGACAACATTTTGTTATATTCTGTTTCCGAAGGATCAAGTGCAGGAATAATGACTGACATACTGGGGTGAAAATTTGTAAAGCAATTACTCTAATCATTTAAATATTGGCTTAAAACACGGTTCTTTAATTACGGACGCTAGATATTTGGCAATAAATGTCACCCCTAACAATATGGGCCTAATAAAATTACTGGGCTGTTCAGTCATGTTAAATAAACTTATGAAACGCAATTGTCCCTCTCAATTCCACTTGCAGTTGGTTGCAATCACTAGCGTTAAATTGAGTGACTATTGAGAATAAATTTTCAATTATCGAATTCAAAACGTTAAATCTTGGTTGGAAACTGTCAAATTTAGATCACACATCGACTGTTGATGTATGTGAAAAAGAAAAAAAAAACACCAAACGTAGACTGGAGATGCAAAGGTAAAAATCAACCGAAGACTCTCAACTGTAGAAATTTGAATAAGTAGGTAGAAGCTATCGCAAGAAACCCATAGTAAGCATTGTAGAACTTCCGTTCAAGTGAGTTTGGGGCCAAGTGGATACTTTTTAAAAGTCATCTCTCACCTTCGTCTCAGTTGAATGTTTTTCTACTACCTTCTCTTCACTGTACGTGTATTCTTGCGTTATTAAATAAAGACCGTATACTGACGTTACTGCAATTGACTATCTTTGAGAACTTAAGCATATACAAAAGAGGTTTACACTTAAAGTGATTATGGGGCTCTAATGAAACTCCTCTTTTAAGGAATCGAATATCTTCTTTACGTCCAAAAAAGCACCTGGAATTAAACCAGAATCTAAGGTTGAGTGAACGAAACGAATGCCCAGCACGAAACACAAACCGAAATTCATGAAGGAACTTACTTGCATCAAGGAAAATTTTCGAGTTTAGAAAATGTGTATTTTTCATAAACCTTTCTGAATCCTGACTGGATAGTGATTGGTTTGTAATTCAGAGGATCACTCCAGGAACCACCTTTTAATAGAACTATTTTCCTTGCATTTTTAAGCAATTCTGGAAAATACTACGATTAAGAGAAGCTTCAGTAAGCTCAGTAAAGGGTGAGACAATTGCTTGCTAAATGAACTTGATAACCTTAGTAAGAACATCATCTGAGACCGATGAGGAAGTACCTTGTAGGTCAGAGACAATGGTACAGATTTTGAACTCAGTTTGGGCTCCATCGCCATTGACTTGAGACAAGCTGTGGCATGTTCACGAATGTATAAAAGTTATGTAATTTTCACTTGTTGGATAGGTGGACGATCATCCATCCATTCATCTTAGGGCAGAACTAAGGTAGATAGCAGAGAAATAAGACGCTAGCTGACTATCAACAATAGCTCTGCCGGATAAAAATTTGTCTTTGATCAATAAACTTTGAGGTAAAACCAATCTAGGAGGGTCAGGCTTAAAAACTGAATTAATAAGTTTCCAGACCTTTCTAACATATTTCCCATATTCAGAGAACTTCATAAAATGAAAATAAGATTCCACTTGGCGAATAATTGCTTCAATTAGGTTCCTGTAACTCTTATACTCATCCAGGTGACGGACTAGAGAAGAATCTTTACACTTTTTTCAAAGATTATTCTTTGTTTTGTTTTTTCTACCTGTGCTGCTATTTTTTGGGAAGCGGAGAGATCATAAGCTATTACATTGTGATACGTGCTTTAGAATGTTGTTCTTTATATCCTTAGTCGTCTTTTAACAAAACTTACGATTACTATTAGAGGGATAAGCCTGCAAACTGAGGTTAGAATATTGGAAACTTGAAACTTGAAATATTGAGACTTGGGCCCTCCGAAAAATCGAGGAATATTTACTAAACGTGCAAAAATATGGCTTGATCCCCCTTCCTAGGGCTATATTGAAAGAAGAATAAAGATGGCCTGGTCGCTTTTTACAGAGAAAGTACGGCAATTTACCAAAAATTGTGGTTTTCAACCGTTTATCTGGGGCCAAGCAAAAAGTAAGTTGTCCCCCAAGAGGGATGAAGAGAGGTCAAAAGAAAAGATTTAATTTGAATTTTAACGACAAGGAGGGGGAGTAAAACTTGAAGCTCTGAATCGATTGGAATGGAAAAGGAGCATACGTAGCAGTGTTGGCATTAAGCAACTTAATGGAGTAGTGATTTAGGGACACACGCAGCGGAGGTGTCGCACCCAAGCTCCCCTGAAATCATATATGTTCACTAATTTCTTGGCACTTCTTATTCAATCATTCACATATAATTTGTTTTTGCTATGATTTCTGCCCTTTGAGGAATTCCTCTGTGCGTGTCTGTGATGAGTTGTTAATTATTAGTAAAAATAGTTTACTATTAGTAATAGTAGTGGTCAGCGGTGTCGATTGGAAAGGGAGGATTTGCCACTCTTCAGATTTTGAAAAATACTGTCTTTCTGTTTCTTTAGTAAAAACAACGTATTTTGGTGTCTTGAATGAAAATGGACTTTTTTTGGTATTTTCATAGAAAACAATGAAAAAGAACAAAATTCAGTTTCTTGCTATTTTTATTGTAAATAAAGAAAAAAATGCCCCCTACCCACCCACGTAAATTTTAAAAAATAATACCCTCCCCTGCATTTCTGTGATGTGGTGCCACCGGTAGTAGTAGCGAAGCTTCGAAAATTAATGTTCAAAGAAAAAATAATTAAAGGCAAAATTTGCCATTTTTAATGAAACTGATTAGAAAATAAGAGAGTTCATTTTGATGTATGGGCTTAAAGCAGCAAATCCTCTAGCTTATATATTTTGAACTAAAATACATGATAAGCCGGCACAATATAGAGCTACGTGTCACTCCTCATCTGTAATAACAAATTCAGCTTTAGCCTAAAGAGTAGAGTCTTAGGTAGTGGCAGTCCTCTTTATATTTAGGATAACCCAATCTTATCTTTGAATTTTTATTATTTAAACGAGCTCTTTCGTTCTCAATGGAAAATCAATATTCGACAACCTTTGCAAGAAGAGCATGGGCTTAGGTGGGTGTCAGCCCCCTCATACTAAGCATAGCAAGATAATAAAGATCCTCCAGAGCCATTCATGGCACCAAGGGCGTCGGATCAGCATTTTGGCTGATGGATCTTGTTTTTTTTACAAAGACAAGTGGCAAGCCTTACGTCCAACCATGCTGCAGCAGAGACCAATCTATGAGCCCCGTTTTTCCAAGCGGGGCATTAGTCCACTGTGCTACTACAGGGTTTTAAGGATAACCCTGTGTACTATGTTAAAAGTTAATCAAAATTTTAAAGCAAAATAAAATTAGCCCCTTGAATGACTATTATAAATAAAAAAAGTTCTAAATAGGAAATTGGTGCGTATTTTTGTTGTTGCAGTTAGTTCATAAAAGAAATCTTGCAGCAAGAATGCCAATGGGAAATAGAGAGTGCTATAATTTAAACGAAGGATAAATATCCTATTAATAAGGGGGATGCTACCTCCCTCTAGCTCCCCACTCTTTACTTTAATTTCTTTTTATCACAGAGCTTCAAGAATGGATGCTGTAACTAGATTGGCTTCAAATAATTTTCCTGCTTATAAATCCTTGATTTCAAAGGAATCGAGGATAGTATTGAAAAGGCAAGTCAAATGTTACCATCTCGACCACTGGAAAATTGCTAAGAAGTAATGATTTAGGTAAAGGCAGCGGAATAGTTCAAGCCAAGCCTGACATCTTACCCCAGAAAACATCTTTTCAAAATACACATGAGTTATACCATTTTTTAAAGATGTACGTTTGTTAGATCTTTTTTTATATGATAAAGCAGTTTTCAAGCTATTTTTCGAAATATCCTAAATTTGATTTCGCAATAACTTTTAAAATTGCGATTAATCTAAGTAATTGTTACAATTCTTGAATCAACTTCAATTGTTAATTCTTTTTCACTCGACAGTTTTTTTTTCAAAATGCGTTTTTAAACTTTCAGTTGCTATTAGCTTGAATTTGCTTTTTACAAAGTTGTGACAAAAGCCTTAACCATGATCGGCTATCAACAGCCCCTTTAAGGGGCTGTTTCTGTTCTTTTTAAGTTTTAAAGCAACTGCTTGTTTCATTAAAAAATAACTTTTTAAATTAAATCTAAAGCATAAATGTTTAAAATCCTAATAATCAACAAATTTAAATAAAACATAATATTCTCAAACCTTGCCCCCTACTAGGAAAAATCGACAACCAGTGCAAAATTGCTTGAAAGATTTTATAGTGCTAAAGGGACACAGCAAAAAGGAAGAGTGTAAATTGTAAACTAAGGACACATTTGGTGTTTTATATATTTTTTTGGTCAATCTTTACAAAAACATGTGTAATAGTCCATGTGTTGTGCGATAAAAATTTATGTGCTGGCAATTCTGGATCTACCAGTCAGAAATATATAAATTAAGCCTTTGGAATTTAAGGCGTGGCTCTGAAACGAAGTTTGAAATTTAATCTAGGAAACCCAAACCATTCAATTCTTTTCCAAGGGACCGAAATCCTTTGCGGCATTACCCTTCCTTGTCATAATCGTTATGTTGGTCGGAACGACACGTTTGACCCATTTTATTAATCAAATTATGGTACTAATTAAAATTTTGTATGCTTATGATACAAGTAGAATAGTATTTAACTTTGACTTTGGCTAATTTTTTTTCAACTTCTGTTTAATTATGCAAGCATTTCTCATAGAGAATTTGACCAATAAAAATGCGAGAAAAAACTTTCTGTCACAAAAAGAAAAGGGTAATTCATAGGAAATAGGAGTTCCGTGAGGTAATCAAATAATTAAAATTATTAATCAGATATTTCCAGAAAAAGCTGTATGAAAACAATTGTCGCAAGACCAACTGTCGCAAGACAAGATAAAAATATGCCAAGTGCATTAACTCATTTCATGAAATTCAACTGTAATTTCACTTGCGTTTACTTTTGTTTACTTCATTCTCTTATCTTGTTTTATTGTGTTTTTACTTTATTATTCGTCTAGGTATGAACATAAAGTATATACCACTTGTACACACATATACATGTGTACAGGTATAACATATACACGAGAAACACTCATGTATTAGTGGTTAATTTTCAGAAGAGAAATTACTACTTCTTCGCTAAGTCAAAAGTCAATTGATGAAAATTAACTATGACTATGGTCAGGAGCGTAGCCCCAGCATTTTATTGGGAGCCACGAGGGAATCTACATTCACACGAACCTATATGTGTTACAAGGTGTCCAAAAAAGTGTTTTAAGAAATTATTTTATAATGTATACTGGACACCCAATGAAGAAAAAAGTAAGGTAGTGTGTGTCTTCCCTAAGTCTTTAGTAGGACATTTTCTTTCAAGCGATAACGAAGAGAAGTTACTATTTAAGATAAACAAAACTTGGATAATTTTAAAAACATTTCAAAATTTATTAATCAACAATGCACTAACATCAAAAAACATAATATTAAGTAGTAGTTGCAAAGTCTGTCAGCAATGAGTCGCATCAGACAACATTAGTGTACTATAAGCAGGCCTGCAGGTGGGTGGTGGTGAATTTTAATGAGCTCGATTTTCTTTCTCAGCTTTCCCATTAATATTAAGTGCCTATCCCCTTCCATCTCCTTCAACCACCGCGCCCATCAATGGAGACTAAATCTCCCCATTAAATTATGCGCTATTCAAATAGCTCCATGCATCGCATCATTCATTTGCATGTGATTTGAAAATTATGTCTTATCAAATCAAAAACTACACCCTAAATCACCATTGTAGGAGCCTTGTACAGAAAAATTACCCCCCCCCCACTCTTGATCAACAAGAAAGAATCTACTTTTTGCATGGGCAACAGTGACGTGCCTTCTTTTTATGGCACTTGGTATTAACCAAGTGACATATAGCAATCGCAATTCTGTAGGTGTGTCCGTCCCGGTTTTGCTACTTTAGGCACTTCCAGGTAAGCTAGGACGATGACATTTGGCGAGGGTATCAGGGACCGGACCAGATTAAATTAGAAATAGTCTTTTTTTCGATTTGACCATCTGGTGGGGAGTGGGGGGCCCGTTAACTCGGAACAATAGAAATGAAGTAAATAGAAGGAAGTATTTCTAACTTACGAACGGTTGATCAGATCTTAATGAAATTTCATGTTTGGAAGGATATCGTATCTCAGAGCTGTTATCGTAAATCCCAACTGGATATGGTGATATTGGGGGGAGTTGGGAGGGGGGAAACCTAAAATATGGGAAAATACTTAGAGTGGAGGGATCGGCATGAAACTTGGTGGGAAAAATAAACACAATTCCTAGATACATGATTGACATAACCGGAACGGATCAGCTCTCTTTGGGGTAGTTCGGGGGGTAATTCTGAAAATTAGAAAAATGAGGTATTTTTAACTTAAGATTGGGTGATCGGATCTCGATGAGAATTTGATATTTAGAAGGATATCGTGTCTCAAAGCTCTCGTTTTAAATCCCGACCGGATCTGGTGACATTGGGGGGAGTTTGGGGGGGGGGAACCTAAAATCATAGAAAACGCTTAGATTGGAGGGATCGGGATGAAACTTGGTGGAAAAAATAAGAAGAAATCTTAGATACGTGATTTACATAATTGGAACGGATCCGCTCTATTGGGGGGGGGGGGGGTTAACTCTGAAAAAAATAGAAAAAATGACGTATTTTTAACTTACGAAGTAATGATCGGATCATCAGGAAACTTCATATTTAGAAGGACCTCGTAACTCAGATCTCTTATTTTAAATCTCAACCGGATCCAGCGTCATTGGGGGGCCAGTTGGGGGAGGGGGTTTCACTAAAAACCTGTCTAAGATACGTGACTACATAAACAGACCGGATCTGCTCTCTTTGGTGGAGTTGGGGGGGATAATTTGGAAAAAAGAGGGATTTATAACTTACGAAAGAGTGACGAGATCTTAATGGAATTTGATATTTAGAAGGATATTGTGCTTTAAAACTCTAATTTTAAATTCCGACCAGATCCTGTGACATTGGGGGGAGTTGGAGGGGGAAACCGGAATTCTTGGAAAACGTGAAAATTGGGGCATTTTTATCTTACGAATAAGTGATCGGATCTTAATGAAACTAAATAAAAAAAAAACTAGTTTTTTTAACTGAAAGTAAGGAGCGACATTAAAACTTAAAACGAAGAGAAATTATTCCGTGTATGAAATGGGTTGTCCCTTCCGCAATCCCTCGCTCTTTACGC
This sequence comes from Artemia franciscana, assembly GCF_032884065.1. Taxonomy (NCBI): domain Eukaryota; kingdom Metazoa; phylum Arthropoda; class Branchiopoda; order Anostraca; family Artemiidae; genus Artemia; species Artemia franciscana. Next base: position 47,354,762 of record NC_088869.1, read on the forward strand.
GAAATTTTTAATTGTTTCAAAAAGTAGAATTGTGGCAAAGAGTCAAACTTTAGCGTAAAGAGATTTCCGTTAGAATGAGCCCTCTTGCAACATTCTAGAACCACTTGGGCGATACGATGACCACTGGGAAAAAAACAAAACAAACAAACAAACAAATAAACACGCACCCGTGATCTGTCTTCTGGCAAAAAGTACAAAATTCCACATTTTTGTAGATTGGACCTTGAAATTTTTTCTGTAGGGTTCTCTGATACACTGAATGTGATGGTGTTATTTTCCTTAAGTTCCTATGACTTTTAGGGGGTGTTTCCCCCTATTTTGCAAAAGAAGGCAAATTTTCTCAGGCTCGTAACTTTTAATGACAAAGACTAAATTTGATGAAATTTATATATTTAAAATCAGCATAAAAATCCGATTCTTTTGATATATCTTTTAGCATAGAAGTTCCGTTTTTTAGAGTTTCGTTTACTATTGAGCCAGGTCGCTCCTTACTACAGTTCGTTACCACGAACCGTTTGATTTAATATTTAGAAGGAATTCATGTCTCAGAGCTCTTATGTCAAATCCCGACCAGATCTTTTGACATTGGGGGGAGTTGGAGGGGGAAATCTTGGAAAAAACCTGGAGTGGAGGAATCGGGATGAAGCTTGGTGGATAGAATAAGCAAATGTCCTTGATACGTGATTGACGGAACCGTACTGGGTTCGCACTCTTTGGGGGAGTTGGGGGGAAAGGTTTAGTAATTTGGCAAGTTTGGTGCTTCTGGACGTGCTAGGATGATGAAAATTGGTAGGCGTGTCAGGGAGCTGCACAAATTAACTTGATAAAGTTGTTTCCCATATTCGACCATCTGGGGGGCTAAAGGGAGAGGAAAAATTATAAAAATGAGGCATTAATAACTTACGAGTGGGTGATCAGATCTTAATGAATTTTGATATTTAGAAGGACATCATGACTCAGAGCTCTTATTTTAAATCCTGACCGGCATTCAGCCTCTGATTTTCCTTTTAAATCAATCTATTGTTTCTTAGAATTTTATTAGAGCTCATACCATATGAGCTCTTGGCTCTTAGCTCTTCTTGTCTCGTCACAAGTGCCATATGAGCTCTTAGCTCTTGGTTTTCTTTGTTGCTGTCGAAGCACTGGAACATCACAGAGCTGTTTAAGGGGTCATTCAAAAGCTAACTCTTATATCTCATTGTTTATTGTTTAATAAACTAGACTCGATAAAGCCGTCAGAAAGTACCATTTGGTACCCTAAAAGCGCTTTTTATATATTTGACTTAATGAGGCAACATAAAGTATCATATGGCATTCAAAAAATGCACTCTGGGCTGCTTTTCCATTTTAAAATGAAAATAACAAGAAAGGGCAATCCCTCGCTCTTTACACTAAAGTTTGACTTGTTTTCCACAATTCTACTTTTTAAAACAATTAAAACTTTAGCGTAAAGAGCGAGGGATTGCGGAGGGGACAACCCATTTCATATACGGAGTAATCTCTGTTCGTTTTAATTTTTCATGTCGCTCCTTACTTTCATTTAAAAAAACTAGTTTTTTTTATTTAATTGTTTGACAAAGACTATCCAGAAAATCTTAATAATGCTCGGTATCATTGCGGTCGGAACCTTATCATAACCAAAGCTTACCAGGGATGCCAATCGGAAGGGAAAAATTGCCACCTAGAATTTGAAAATTATCTTCCCCTTTGTGTCTTTGTTTGAAAAAAAAATCTGGAAAAATTACACAAAAATTTTTTTGTGCGTAAATCAAGATATAGGAGGTTACATTTCTGGAGGGGATGGGTTTACACGGAACATACTGTTCGAACTATCTATATTGTACATGCCACTGACATCTCGTAAAGTGATGTGCAACTGATGCAACTGACATCTCCACCTGATGTGGAGAAAAAAGTGCCACAAGTAGGCGCTGGCGTTTCGTGAAATGCGACTAATATCAATAATAATCCTTGTGACATTTATGTCAACTGTTTTTGGAGCTGGTTAAAAGAAATATTTAGAAAAGCGAAAATAACGAGAAGTCAGCATGGTATTGAATTGCATAGTGCAACTACGGAAGAGAGAATAATGAGGACTTTTTTTTCCCAAGACAGTGAACCAACAAAACCTATTTGAAAATTTCGGCCCTATATCTAAGGGCCGTCTTCAGCAAAGCAAATAATAAACAATAGCACTTACAATAAATGTTTTCGGTTACAAATCCACTCGTTTTTTTTAAACAGACTTGGCATCATTGCTTCTTAACGAAAAGTTCAGCCAAGACTGTGTGACAAAAGCTAACATTTTACAAGCTAAAAAGGTTCATTTATTGAACTAACTGTATTTAATAAAAATTGGAATAATTTCTTATTGCGATATTTGCCTTCTCTGCTGCTAATCTTGTAGTTCTTTTGGATTGGGCTTGTTTTTATTCGTTCCTATTTTTGTTTTATTATGAATTAGACTATTCCCTGTAATTAATTTTGTGTACATAGGGTTGAGTGTGTATTCACCCAAGTCTCTATTTAGGGATGTATTATTATTTAAGTTTCGTTTGATTTCGATTGCCTCGCGAACTGTTTGTTTGATTCCTAGGTCATTGCTAATTAGAGTTGTTTTGTCAAATAGAACGTAATGCTCGGATTTTCAAAAATATGATTGCTTAAAGCTGAATCAAAAGATTTGGAGTATTTCTAGTTTTTGATGCTTTTTCAATACTTTCTTTGTGTTGCTGTAATCTTGTTCCTAAATTTTTATGGGTTCTACCAATGTAATAATTTCCACAACTACATGGTATTCGATACACCCCTCTTAGGCGAGTAACTGGGATTTTATCCTTACCAGAATTGAGAAGATTCATTATACTTAAATTACTTGTGAATACAGCACGTAAATTGTTTTTTAAACAAACTTTTTTCAGTTTTGAAGTAATTTTCGGAATATAAAGTAGGTAAATCGTGCTTGTGGGATTATTCAAATCGTTTTCGGGTGTGGGATTTAAGGCTTTAGAAGAATGCATCTTTAATCTCTGAGCAATAGCAGAAAATGAGAGAAATTGGGTACATGTCTGTAATAAAATTTAATTCTTTTTTAATATACAGCTTTGAACAGATATTAAGTACTCTATCCACAAGAGATATTACCACACTTCTTATAACCTGTGGAGGATGGTTAGATTTGAAGTGAAGGTATCTATTATTAGGCAACTAGACCTTTTAATTTTATACAAATGTTTTCATTGGTAAGAATTATACGTAACTTACGAATTAACTTACATAACGAACTTCTATATTCGTATGTTTTTATTGCGTATATGAGGGGGTTCAACCCTCATCGACATCTCGCTCTTTACAGTAAAGCTTAAATGCCCCAATTCCTTAAGAATGACCTCTGAATCACAAAGGCCGTAGAATAAATAGTTGAAATTACTAAAAATACTTTAGCGTAAAGAGTGAGGTATAATGTGGAGGTAAACCTCTCATATGCGTAATAATTTTTGCTCTTTTAATTTTTAATGCTGCTCCTTACTTTCAGTAGAAAAAACTGTTCATATTTATTGTTTCATTGTTTTTTCAAATAATGCAAGAAAACCCTGTGTCCCCTCTTCCCCCATGAGAAGTTCCTCCATGGAAAGATCCTCCCACTTAACCTCCCCCCAAACCAAAAAAATCCTCCTGAAAACGTCTGTACACTTCCCAGTAACCATTACTATATGTAAATACAGGTCAAAGTTTGTAACTTGTAGCCCCTCCGACGGGGACTGTGGGGGATTAAGTCGTCCTTAAAGACATAGTTATTAGGTTTTTGGACTATGGTGAATAAAATGGCTATCTCAGAATTTTGATCCGATGACTTTTGGGAAAAAGTGAGCGTGGGAGGGGGCCTAGGTACCCTCCAATTTTTGGTCACTTAAAAAGGGCACATGAACTTTTAATTTCACTTAGAATAAGCCCTCTTGCGACATTCTAGGACCACTCAGTCGATACGATCACCCCTGGAAAAAAAAACAACAAATAAACACACATCCGTGATCTGTCTTCTGGCAAAAAATGCGAAATTCCACATTTTTTTAGATAGGCACTTAAAACTTCTACAATAAGGTTCTCTGATACGCTGAATCTGATGGTGTGATTTTCATTAAGATTGTATGACTTTTAGGGGGTGTTTCACCCTATTTTCTCAAATGAGGCAAATTTTCTCAGGCTCATAACTTTTGATTGGTATAATTGATCTTGATGAAACTTATATATTTAAAGTCAGCATTAAAATGCAATTCTTTTGATGTAACTATTGGTATCAAAATTCCATTTTTTAGAGTTTCGGTTACTATTGAGCCAAGTCGCTCCTTACTACAGTTCGTTACCACGAACTGTTTGATACAGTTAGTTCAATGAATGAACCTTTTTAGCTTGTAAAATGGTAGCTTTTATCACACAGTCTTGGCTGAACTTTTCGTTAAGAGTCTATTTAAAAAAAAAAATGAATGGATTTTTAACCGATAAATTTTATTGTAAGTGTTATTGTTTATTATTTTCTTTGCTGAAGACGGCCCTTAGATATAGGGCCGAAATATTCAAATAGGCATTGTTGGTTCACTGTCTTGCGGAAAAAAAGTCCTCATTATTTTTTCTTCTGTAGTTGTATTATGGAAAGGCAGTGGGGTCTTCGTCATTATTTACGTCACGCTTATGGGGAGCATTTGACCAAAGAATCGCATAGAGGCAATTCTACATTCATGAGTTAGAATGTGAATCCAAAACCTAAGAAATAGGACGTTATCAGTTTTTATTAAAAGTTTCAATTACAAATAAGAGAACTTCGGGCAAAACTGGTGTTTCGATTAAGTAGCGGAAGTAAAATTAAAACAATTAAATGCTTCATAGGGAGGATTCCTCCCTCTACCAACTTCCATGACCAAACTGCAGCTGACTTGACCTATCTAACTAGTAGTAAAGAATATTATTATAAAAAAACTAAGTTTTGTTTTCTATTTTGATTATTTCTTTTTCATTCTGGAAGTTATATTCACGTTATATCTTCCTTCTTATCCTTCAACGATCCCATTTATGTAATATTTGCGGATGTAGAGGGTGTTTTCATATGCACTTTTGAAAGTTTTAGAATGAGAAAATCCTAGCTTGCACTGATAGATTTTATGAAGTATAAGAACCTTAAATATCAGGAAAACAAATTTTACCTGAGCAAACGTGGGAAAATAGGAAGTATAGTACATTGTCTCAACTATGTCATTAACTTGGCTCACCTATTTACTGGATGATGAGGTTTCAAAGGTGGTATGTTTGCATTAGTGTAAATGAATGGACCACAGGTTTTTGATTTTTTACATTAAAATCGAGCATGGATTAATGACGAAAAAATATTTGCTGGAAGTAAAAAGCGAAGTTGAGTCTTGAAACAAGGAATAGTTATAAATTTACTTATTAAAACACAGTTTCTTCTTTTTACAAATTATTTGGCGAGGGGTAACTGCCCCCCCCCCCAAATCAACGCCACTGATATTGTTAAAGTATATTTTTAAGTTTAAGGGGTTGACCAATAAACACTTAGTACACGAGACCTTATGTTTAGATATTGTAATGGAAATAAATACAAATTATTCGACGATTTTTGGGCATTGTGGAGAAAATCAAAAAGTCATCTTTTTGATCAAAAAGGAAAAAACACAAAATTAAGTTGTGTTAATATAAAAAGTTCAATTAGAGGCAACGCTCTAGTGTTTCTTGTAGTAAAGAGCAATAAGCCGTCTATGTTTTTCTTTAGAGCCACTTCAAATAGAAGCGGTGGTCATACAAACATTGGAGGGGCATTATTCGACTGAAAATTGAATTTCCAAAAGCAACTTTTAAGGCTAAAAAGTAAGAAGAGATCGACCAGTCCCTGTTCCACGCCCTTATTCGCTGCTCTCCCTTAAAGCTCCCCTGTGCAGAAGTGTTACCAAATTGAACCAAAAGAAAAATTAAGCAACAATGCTAAAATGCTTGATTTTTATATTGTAAAAATTGTCCTTAATCGGTTGGCTTTTTCTGTACCAAAACTCCTACATCGTTTTGTGTTTTCAGTAAAGTGCTAGTTTTCTATAGCCTTACAAACACAGTGAAATATAATTAGTTGTCTCTTGTTCTAGTTTTATTGATATATGTTAGATAGTTTGTGAAGCAATAATTTTGCTTGTTTTAAGTTTCAACTTTGCTCTTCACTTTCCTTAAAAAGCTTTGTTTTTTTTAAATTAATCTTTACCCGTTTCCAATTTAAATTTAATGTAGAAGCAACACTGCAATGATCTTCTTAATTTATTTACTTTTTGGGAGGGGGAGGGCAGCCCCCTCATATAGTAAATAGTTTCTGTTCGTTTTAAGTTGTAATAATTGTAATCTCTGATTGTTTTTCTTGGATTGTCAGTCTATTTTTGGGGCCCCTATTCTCTTTTTGTGTAGCTATTTTTGTAATGTCTATGTGTATTTCGGCAATACGTGGCACAATATCCCCATATTTTACAGGTAAAACAGGTGACTTCGTATTAATGCTGTTTCTGGCTCAACTTCTTGTATTCCTTATCTGGGCAATTGGGGAGATAGTGCCCAACGAAGTTGTAATGGTAGCATGTTGTCTCCGTTTATTTTAACCCTTGTTGGCCCAATCTACTCTTACCTTCTGTGGAAGGATATCAGTCCCTATTAATTTCTAGTCTTTTTCCTTATTGTATCTGATGCCTCTTTTCTTGTTTCAACTTAATGGTCTGCTAAATTTGCCATTTCTTCATCGTTTCTGGTTGTTTTTTTCTTTTAGGTATGTTTTTTACTCCCTTTTCGTATTTTCTAAAAATTGTTTCATTGTAATTTTTGGAACATTTCCCTAATTTTCCATTTTAGCTCTTTGGCATATTCTAACATTTTATATTCACCTAATTATAGCCATTTTTCTTGTAAACCAGTCGGTCTGGATTAAAATTCTCTCCATGTTTCCGAATCTCTTTTTGTTTCATTTCTGAATTTCTGGCGGATGTGTTCCGCGGATAATTCGAATCGTCCAAAAATAATTTCATTTAATTTTCTAAAGTATTTTGCTTAGGGCTTCACTAAAACCACATAGACAGAGTGGGCCCTGTGATTTAGTTTGGGCTTTATCATATTCATTCATTGTTCCTTCAGTTACACGCTCCCTTCCGCAGCTTTTTTTTCAAAATTGGAGATACACAGGTATAAATCTTCGTTTTCTTTCATCGGTTGGAGGTATGGAGGCCACATTAGATTTATTGGAGACAACTGATGTAATTGTTGCTGCATCCATGGAATTTTTATCTGTATCAATTTCATTCATGCACTCTTTTGTTCTCTATCATTATCTCTTTCTTTCCTGTCTTCCTCCTGTTTCATTCTATCTGCCTCCTCTTTTTGTTCTCTTTCTTTTCTATCTGCTTCTTTTTTCTTCTATTTTCCTCCTTTTCTTGGACTAAATAATTCATAATTAGTGTAAATTCCACGTTGTTACGTTTGCATGACCCGGTGCTTGATACTGAACTCATACATTCCTGCTATTTGGTCTATTTTCCTTTGTCCTTTCAGCAAATGCTCTCAATTCATTTTCTGAGTCTATGTTTCTTTGGTCCGTGTGTTTTATCTTTAACCAACAATTCCCCTTCATTTTGCCTAGCATCTGAGGGGCTGGTTTTTCTTGGTTCCCGCGTTTTTCCATGTAATAGTTCATCTCCACTTTTCTCTTTACAGATTATAGCTTCAGTGTCTTCTTGGTGCTCTCTCATTCTATTGGATGTGCTCCTACCTGATTGTATTATTTCTATACTCATCTCTGTCTCTCTATCTAGGTATAACATTTTTGGAAATAACTCTTTTTGACACCAGATTTTAAATAAATCTTTTGGAGATTTCCAAAAGCCTCTTTTGGAGATCTTACCGTCTTTGCAGAATATACTAGTGCAGGAGCTGGGCCAGATTTAGCCATTTAACAGCCGACGAAAATTGGGTCTCACTTAGTGGTGAATCCATTTCGATACTCCTACCGGGAGTTCCGTATAAATACGAATTTAAAAAAAAAATCTTTTTTTATTCCGGTAATTTTCTCAAGTCTATATCTAACTGAAGTAAGTCTCCTCCTTTTCTCAGAGACCTTGACCTTTTTTCTATTAGATCCGTCAAACACAAATTCAAAATTTAACTAACAAAAATGGCTTCAATGACATCAAAAGCAATTCCTCAAATCTTTCAACTTCCCTTGCGGTAATTTAATTTTTCAAATCTTGTGGAAAATTTTCACCGCTCAAGTCACCCTTGTATGTTTCCCAAGCTCTTTAATATCATGCAATATTTTAATTTCTAAGAATTTGTGCCAATCGAAGCCCAGGAAATTTCCGTACTATTATATAAATATGTGTTGTATTACCTACATTTTAAAACCAATACTTGGTTTTAAATTTTCTGTTATCTTTACAGGCTATATCATAGACTATTTTTATAGACTAAAAACTTCGGAAAACGCGGGTCTTCAGTGGATATGACAGTATAAGCATACTCCAAATAATCTTTTCTTAACTGTGCCAGGGTTTGAGGAAAACAATAAAGACAATCTTTGGAATAAAACTCGATGAACTCTAAACAGGGAAAAAAAACATACAGAAAAGAGGCCAGTTCGCTTCTTTTGCCAACATGTGACGGCGTGGGCCAATAATGCCAATGGAACCCCAAATTTGAAGAAACTTTATCAATAAATTGTAAATCAATGGCAAGATTTAATGAGCCCATGAGAAGACTAAAATAGAATTTCAGTACAAATCAGTTTATTCCCTCTTACAAAATACTTGCCTTTAAACCACCATTGAAAAGAGGCTAGCTTCTAAGAGGATTTAACTTGCCAATAAAAATTACAATATAGGTAAAATCCATTTTTTACAGAAAAGGGACATTTATCTGATAATTGGAGTATAGGAAAATCGGGTAAAAATTTGAACGAAACATAATTGAGCTTCCGCTGGGTCTCATTCCGGTAAATGAAATGAAATGAAATGATCGTATGAGGAATGAATGTCGATGCCAACTGAGTGTGAACTTTGGATATATCATTCAAAGAATAATATTTGAATGAAATAAGTGCCGATTCCAATGCAGGATAAGGATAGCGAATAATATGTAAAAGTTTCGATGGGGGAGAGAATATCTTCCAGGGACCAAGATTGAAAAGGCAAAGCCTTGGTAAAGGGATCACAGCTGGCTCACCATTTGTGTATTGAAGGAACCGGCTATCATTCATGGCTCCCCGAAGGGACTTCTACCCCTCAAAAGAGGTCAAGCACCTCTTAGAGCTGATTAGACCAATTCAAGATTCCTTCCAAAGTCATTCTCGTCCAACCCGAAATTCAATATATCCTGACCTTTCCAAAACCCATTGTATCTTCTGATCACCTCTGGTTTTCCCCAGTGAGTCCAAGACTTCTCTTTTCCCCGTAATGTCTTTTGTCCTCCCACTGTTTTAGAACTCTCCCAAAATTTCACTTTCCACTATCAAAGACTGAATCTGCAAATTGTGACTCTTTTTTGCATTTCTGTTTTCTTTTCTAATTTTCTCCAAGTTTTAAGTCACACCAAATGAATCTTCTTCCAATTTTTAGACTGAATCATTTTCTTAGACTGAATTTCTTTGTTTTTAATGGTTATTGACAAAAACTATGCCCAGAAGCATAGTTATTGGATATTTTGACTATTTGAACAAAATGGCTAACTGAAATTTTACCAGTGTCGAGGGAGACGCATCTAAGAAGGATGTAGAGAGGTATTTGTCCTTTGAACACTTATCAAGATACCCTGAAAGTCCCGACTTATAATGCTAAGCCGTCCCTGAAATACTGTTGATACATCCTTGTGACAACAAACATGCACGTGGCGTCTGTAGATATTGATCGACATCCTCCAAAATATCAAACAGTTCGTGGTAACGAACTGCAGTAAGGAGCGACCTGGCTCAATAGTAAACGAAACTCTAAAAAACGGAATTTTGATGCTAAAATATACATCAAAAGAATCAGATTTTCATGCTGATTTTAAATATATAAGTTTCATCAAATTTAGTCTTTGTCATCAAAAGTTACGAGCCTGAAAATATTTGCCTTATTTTAGAAAATAGGGGAAAACATCCCCTAAAAGTCACAGAATCTTAACGAAAATCACACCATCGCATTCGGCGTATCAGAGAACCCTAGAGCGAAATTTTCAAGCTCCTATCTACAAAAATGTGGAATTTCGTATTTTTTGCCAGAAGACAAATCACGGGTGCGTGTTTATTTGTTTGTTTGTTTGTTTTTGTTTTTTTTTTCTTTTCCCCAGGGGTCATTGTATCGACCAAGTGGTCCTAGAATGCCGCAAGAGGGCTCATTCTAACGGAAATGAAAAGTTCTAATGCCCTTTTTAAGTGACCAAAAAAATTAGAGGGCACCTAGGCCCCCTCCCACGCTCATTTTTTCTCCAAAGTCAACAGATCAAAATTTTGAGATAGCCATTTTGTTCCGCATAGTCAAAAACCATAATAACTATGTCTTTGGGCATGACTTACTTCCCCACAGTCCCTGGGGGAGCGGCTGCAAGTTACAAACTTCGACCAGTGTTTACACATAATAATGGTTATTGGGAAGTGTACAGTCGTTTTCAGGGGATTTTTTTTTGGTTTTGGGGGTGGGGTTGAGGGGAGGGGGCTATGTGGGAGGATCTTTCCTTGGAGGAATATGTCATGGGGGAACAGAAATTCAATGAAAAGGGCGCAGGATTTTCAAAAATTACTATAAAAAAAACAATGAAAAAACAAACATCGAAAAGTTTTTTCAATTGAAAGTAAAGAGTAGCATTGAAACTTAAAACGAACAGAGATTATTGCGCATATGAGGGGTTCTAAAAATACTTTAGCATAAAGAGCGAGGTATTTAGGAGGAGATAAATACCTCGCTCTTTATGCTATAGTATTTTTAGTAATTTTAACTATTTATTCTACGGCCTTTCTGATTCAGGGGTCATTCTTAAAGAATTGGGACAAAGCTTACGATTTAGTCTAAAGAACGAGGTATTAACGATGGTACAAACCCCCTCATATACATAATAAAAATTAACGAATATAAAAGTTTCTTACGCAAGTTAATTCTTAAGTTACGTATATTTTTACTAATAAAAAAATTCGTTACAAATTAAAATTTATAGTTGCCTTTTTATGTAACTGAAAAATTGCATGGCAACTCGGCCTCCTTCCCCATCCCTTATTTCTCAAAATCGTCTGATCAAAACTAAGAGAAAGCCATTTAGCCAAAAAAGGAATTAATATGCAAATTTCATTTCAATAATTTATGTGTGGAGAGCCAAAATCAAACATGCATTAATTCAAAAACGTTCAGAAATTACATAAAAAAACTAGTTTTTTAAACTGAAAGTAAGGAGCGACATTAAAACTTAAAACGAACAGAAATTACTCCGTATATGAAATGGGTTGTCCCCTCCGCAATCCCTCGCTCTTTACGCTAAAGTTTGACTCTTTGCCACAATTCTGCTTTTTAAAACAATTAAAAGCTTTAGCGTAAAGAGCGAGGGATTGCGGAGGGGACAACCCATTTCATATACGGAGTAATTTCTGTTCGTTTTAAGTTTTAATGTCGCTCCTTACTTTCAGTTTTAAAAACTAGTTTTTTTATGTAATTTCCTGAAGCATTCACACTTGATACTCCTAGCCGTTTTGAGACCTAGGATCAAACGTGTCCCTCGTTCCCAGTAATAGAACCCTATATCTAAACAATAAAAAACTTCCATAGCTTACAACCCTTGCCCCACAAAACTGAAGGGGGGTCATGTCATCTCCAAAAACACAGTAATTTGACCTTTAGACTACTTCGAACAAAATAACATTTTCGAAACTTTGATTTGATAGCTTTAGGGGTGAGCAGCGAATAAGGGCGTGGAACAGGGACTGGTTGCCCTCTTCCTACTTTTTAGCCTTAAAAGTTGCTCTTGTAAATTTAGTTTTCAGTTGAATAATGCCCCTCCAATGTTTGTATGACCACCGCTTCTATTTGAAGTGGCTCTAAAAAAAAACATAGACGGCTTATTGCTCTTTACTACAAGAAACACTAGAGCGTTGCCTCTAATTGAACTTTTTATATTAACACAACTTCATTTTGTGTTTTTTCCCTTTTGATCAGAAAGATGATTTTTTGATTTTCTCCACAATGCCCAAAAATCGTCAAATAATTTGTATTTATTTCCATTACAATATCTAAACGTTAGGTCTCGTGTACTAAGTGTTTATTGGTCAGTCCCTCAAACTTAGAAATATACTTTAACAATAGTCAGTGGCGTTGTTTGGGGGGGGGGCAGTTACCCCTAGCCAAATAATTTGTAAAAAGAAGAAACTTTATTTTAATAAGTAGATTTATAACTGTTCCTTGTTTCAAGACTCAACTTCACTTTTTACTTCCAGCAGATATTTTTTCGTCATTAATCCATGCTCGATTTTAATGCAAAAAATCAAAAACCTGTGGTCCATTCACTTACACTTATGCAAACATACCACCTTTGAAACCTCATCATCCAGTAAATAGGTGAGCCAAGTTAATGAAATTACTAAAAATACTTAAGCGTAAATAGCGAGGTATTACGAGGGGGTAAACACCTCATATGCGTAATAATTTCTGTTCGTTTTAATGCTGCTTCTCACTTTCAGTAGAAAAAACTTTTCATATTTGTTTTTTCATTGTTTTAAAATAATGCTTGAAAATCCTGCGCCCCCTCCATTGAAAGTCTTTTCCCCCATGAGAAGTTCCTCCATGGAAAGATCCTCCCCCTCAAACCAAAAATATTCCCCTGAAAACGTCTGTACATTTCCCAGTAATCATTACTATATGTAAACACAGGTAAAAGTTTGTAACTTACAGCCCCTCCCACGGAGACTGCGGGGAGTGCGTCGTCCCCCAACGCCATAGTTATTGGGTTTTTCGACTATGGTGAATAAAACGGCTATCTCAGAATTTTGATCCGGTGACTTTGGGGAAAAAATGAGCGTGGGAGGGGGCCTAGCTGCCCTCCAATTTTTTCGGTCACTTAAAAGGGCACTAGAACTTTTAATGTCCGTTAGAATGAGCCCTTTCGCGACACTCAAATACCACTGTGTCGATACGATCACCCCTGGGAAAAAAAATGAACACCCCCACCAACTAGGTGTTGGGTTACTATCCGTAACTAGGTTATGCGTAACTAGGTTACGCATCCGTGATTTGTCTTCTGGCAAAAAATGCGAAATTCCACATTTTTGTAGATAGTGACTTGAAACTTCTACAATAAGGCTCTCTGATACGCTGAATCTGATGGTGTGATCTTCGTTAAGATCGTATGACTTTTAGGGGGTGTTTCCCCCTATTTTCTAAAATGAGGCAAATATTTTCAGGCTCGTAACTTTTGATGGGTAAGACTAATCTTGATGAAACTTATATATTTAAAGTCAGCATTAAAATGTCATTCTTTTGATGTAACTGTTGGTATCAAAATTCCATTTATTAGAGTTTCGGTTACTATTGAGCCGGGTCGCTCCTTACTGCAGTTCGTTACCACGAACTGTTTGATCATAACTTGAAATTCTCTCTAGTATAGGTAGAAATTACCCGATTTCCAGAGTTCATATTATGGCTTATTTGATCGTCATTTTGAGTAATACTAAAGCGCATTTCTTACAATTTAAGATTGTATTAAATAGAAAAGAACTTGTTTTTTAACTGAAAGTAAGGAGCGACATTAAAACTTAAACCAAACAGAAATTGCTCCGTGTATGAAAGGGGCTGTTCCCTTCTCAACGCCCCCCTCTTTACGCTAAAGTTTGACTCATTCTCTCAATTCTACTTTATTAAACAGTAAAACACTTTAGCGTAAAGAGCGGGGCGTTGGGCCCATCATGGCACGCGGCAGACTTTAATCCAATGTCAAAATATATATAAAAAATTTTGTGCAATCACCAGTTTTTTACATTTTAAACAATTTAATAATAGTTTCCTTTTGACGTTAATCGACACCTTGAAAAATTTTCTTTGCATTCTAAACTTCAACAATTTCTACTAAACTTCAAACTTTTGGTTTTTTGTTTTAAAGTTTTCGAATTGCTTTAATCCATTGTAAAAATATATTGAAATATTTGTGCAATCACGAGTTTTTTACATTTTAAGCAATTTAATAGAATTTAAAAAGAGCCTCAGTTTTTTTTAGCTCGTGTTACGGTAATAACGGTAATAATGTGTAACGGTAAAGATAGTGTAACGGACAGACACTACATTTTTATATATCTATATATATAATATTAAATAAAAAACAAGTTTTTTAAATGAAAGTAAGGAGTGACATTAACACTTAAAAGATATCTTTTTATAAAAGATAGTAAATTTTTCTAAAAGATATTAGACATAATAAGAAAATCAGTAAGGGCCTAATTATTTGTGTTTGGGGGGAGGCAGGGTTCCATGATGCCAATTCTTTACAACTCTAAATTTAGATTTTTTTTTTCCCTGTGGAAGACTTAATCGAACTTATCAAATGCTTGGCATTATTTTACTCCCATTAATAATAATCGGAACAAGGAGCTTGTGCATCTGCCATTCAATTCAGTGGTATTGTTTCCGAGGAAAATATCGAGAGACAGAATTCACTACATTGATACTTTTATCTTATTGACAGTAACGTCAGGGCTAAAGTGCCTGAAATCCTACATAAGACAAAAACAAATTATTTTACATTCAGCAGTATAATGTTACATCTTACAATTCTACATTGTCTATGTTAGTATTCAGTAGATTTTGTCTTCCTCTTTTGTTTCTTTCCTCTGCCATCATACTACAAAGACATAACACGTAAAATTTCATGAAAGCTTGAAATAAAATATTAAACATTTTACAAACAGAGTATAAATATTTTTTTCTGAGTCTTCTTAACACACTTCATAGGACGGAGCGGACTGTGTGTGTCAGTTCTGCCTTAAACATTCTAAAACATTACATTTGAGGCCCCATAAAAAGACAGCCGAAAATTTTTACGACTAGAAACGGAGACGATTAGCCCAACGAAGAATAATTGAAGTCAGGCTAGAACCCTGACTTTGGTTACAGTATAATCCCCCTGGCATTGTAGCTTATTGAAATTGAAATTCTATTTGTCTCATCATGTTGCTTATGGCTATAGTATTTAAGTTTTTTTTCTTTTCATATTAAGAACCCTAAGTTTGATTTTAGCACTAATGTTTTAAAAATTATTAAGGCCCCCTAAATCACAAATTTCCAGGCTCTTTCGGACTTTCCATTTGTTTGGCCACATTAAATTGATAATTGCTTTAGTTTAAATATTATACTAGCTTAGAGTAACCGTTCTAAATTGAGAAAATACAAAATACTAAGTGGGAAATGACATGTTGCCACTCAAATAGACCTACAGGACCACCATGTAAACCTTATAAACTTTGAGAATGGTAGCAATTTTCACTTAAACATTTTAATCATCATTCATCAATTTTCTTTATTGAATGAGCGGAAAGCGGCTTGTGACCTTGTTTCACCTTGCCAAATCTGCCGCCGTATCGATTTCCATACGTGCCGATGAATTAGAATGACTTCCTGGCTAAAAGAGAACCGACCCCGCACAAGAAGGAAACCCTCTTTTTGGCTTTGTCAACTGCGGCAGGCTATGTCATCACATCCAGGAGGGATGTAGTATGAAAGTGCATTTTGACAGACTTTCTTATAAACGTATCATCATGTCTTAAAAAGAAATTTTATTTGACACTTCTTGAAAATAACTTTAACACAGAAAATGTTCTTCTACTCCTTTAGTCTTCATCCTCTGGTAGCAACTGCAGAGGTAGGCAGGCGCTTCTTGGGAGACCTAGATACTTCAGAGGATATATACTTCCTAACAGATAGAGAAAACTGGCCTTGATTGGAATAAGGATATTCTGCCACCGAGGTCGAGCACCACTAAGCGCAATTAATGTAGATGATTTGTCTTGCAACATAATTAATTAATTAGTGTTATATATACATAACTAAAGCTAAAATACTAATCTATAAATTATCCTTTGACTTCATGATTTTTTGTTGTAAATCAACATTTTTTTTACTGAAAGCTTAGGAATACATATTCACTCCCCAATATAAAAATAAAATTTCAAATACGCCCTTTTATTTTGCACACCAAGTATAGCTCCAAGTTGGTCAGTTTGGAACGCTATATATCATGAATTCTTGTAACCCAAGTATCCCAAATTTGAGTAAAACAATGATTTATTAGTTTAAAGTTCAGCCGAAATTCTAGAAAAAAAGGATTCAGCTCCTGACATATTTTGTTCACGCTCAAAATTTCTCTGTTATGGTGTAAAACACCAAGATAATAAAAGTAAAAAAACCTGGAAAGTAAGAAATGCAGGTAACTAATATCTTAAGCATTAAGCATATAATAAAACAATAAATTCTTTAAGTTCAAAAATTTTAGGAAAAGTTTCAAACCTTCATGGTTCAGTTCAGTTTAAGTAAAGAACAGATCTCTGCCAAAAAAAGAGTGACCAGTATATGGGAATATTCAGTAATATGGTTCTCAAATGTAGCTTGACACAAAATTTAAGGTTTTCTACATTCAAGGCAATTTTGTTTTCTTTCGTCTTGTCCGGGCAAATAAAGTACTAAAGAATAGAAAATAGCTTGATGTTGCTATATGTCTTTTATAATTTCAAATTTTCTGTGGATCGGTTTTGAAGAAACATAGTATTGCTCAGGGTCAGTCTCTTAGCCAGAGAAAACCGTTGAAATAAAAATGGAATAAGCGATTAGGCTAAACTACACAATTAAAGAAAACATATATGGCTGCAGTATATCCAATAGATTATCATAAAATTTACCTAGGTCTAATCAGTTTTACAAGATTTGAACCTTCTTTCACTACATTTACAAAGTGGGCTTACTATTTATTTGATGTAGTAACATTATGCCAGGTTTGGCAGCAGTGATCAGAAAGCAAAGTTTTTTTTTCTATTTTCAGTTAAAGGAAAAGAATACCAGTTTTTATTGAATTGAGCCAATCCTTTTTAGTTTATGAAAAATCCTTTAGATGGTGGAGAACAGAATATGAAGTTTTATTTATAACTGTTCATTAGAGCCAGTGTTTCAGTGCCTATTTTTGCCAATCAATGCCTATTCAAGGTTTCGTCAAAAATTATCAACACAAAAACGACATAATAAAGTTTTTTATCCCGGAACTTTGTTTGGAGCCCCTGTTTCCTCTAGTATTAAGACTGTAGACTTTTCAACGATTTAAAAATATTAATTAAAAAAAATTTTTTTTTAGGGAAGTAAAGAGCGAAGTTGAAACTTAAAACGGATAATATGGAACCTTATGGGGGAGACTGTCTTGAAAAAAAAAAAAAATCAAATAGGTTTTTAGCGCTATGATCTCTCCATATACATTACAAATTGTTTATTATGTTTGTCAAATAGTATAAAAAGTAAATAATATGAATAAATAAATATAATAATAAGTAATCCTTCTTTGAAGATACAACTTTGAGTGGTTCCAGAACCATATGCCTGCACTTCTCCAGACCCTAAGTGGGAAGGGGTTGGGGTCGTATTTTGTCCCAAAAATACTGTGTGGAACATTTCACAATTCACAAAAAATTCATAAAAATAGTGAATTAGCAGAAAAATGATCATATATATGTAAGAAAACCATTATAGAAAAAAAAACGATTAAAGATTTGATCCCTTGTCATTCTGATTTAAAATTTAAAGCCCTAGTAGCTTAAACTACGGTGGCTGATGATCAAATTACAATATATCGTTTTTTATGTAATCATAATTGTATAATGGTACTTATGACTTATACCGCCAACACTCAAGTTTTTTATCCATTGACACACTTTGAAACTGGTTTCTTTCGTTAGTTTCTTTCAGCTTAGCGTGAGGCAAGGAAACAACAAATGACAGATTTGATGGTATACATATAATTTGGGCTATATATTTGCACATTAGAGGGGGTGGGGGTAAACTATTTGAACAGTGTGAAGTTAGAAAACCACTCTTGCTTTATAATATGCAGAATAATTGTACCTAACACATTTTACATGCAGACCCGCTATACTTTACCCCCAATCCCCACTAGTCCTAGCTTTTCTACTTGAAGCATGATGCCAAAAGTACCATCTTTAGTGCCATTTGGCACTAAAGATGGTGGGATTTATGGGAAAATTTAAAATCCATTTACGATGTTTTGGTTGACTGCTAGCCTTGAGAAATGGCACAAAAGTGCCATTTTTAGTGCCATCTGGCATTTACAGATGATGGAATTTATAAAAAGCATGTATATATGAGAAATAGTCTTTAAACTAGCTATTAAACATTTCTCTATTATTTTATGGTAAATTGCTAGCCCTGGAAAAAAAAAGAAAAAAAGAAAAAAAAAAAACGGGAGGCAGATCAGTGCTACCCATGCAAATAAGTGATTTTCCTTGTTGTTCAAGGAGGGGGGCTCTAATTTCCCTATAAAAGGTTTTCGACCATGCCGATTCCAATGGCATAATTTTCATTTTGATCCAACACCGTTTTCAAGGGGTTTCGGTCTTTTTTTGAAATCCCCATAATTTTTTTTCGCAATAAGCTTTAGCTTTTAAGACGAACCAAAATAATAGTTATCATTCGTGAATCAGTGTCAAATGGCAATTTTTCACTAGGTAGTTTTTCTCTAGACATGTTTTTTAAACTTTTGGTTACTATGGGCTGTGGTTCGCTCTTTACTAGGTTCCAGCTACTGCTACAACCGTGATTTGGGATACTTTCAAAAGTTCGTTGCAACGAACTGTAAGTAAGGAGTGACACGGCTCAATCTAAAACACGTAATTTTGATATTAGCAGATATACAAGAATATATAGCTTATTATGCTGATTCCAAATAGATGAAGATTCATTAAGTTTAGTGTAACTTATGAAAAGCTACGAGACTGAGAAAATTTGCCTGATTTTCGAAAAAGGGGGAAAAAATTCCCTAAAAGTCACAAAATCTTAATGAAAATCACGCCATCGAATTCAACGTATCGAAAACCCTAGTGTAGAAGTTCCAATCTCCCGTCTACAAAAATGTGGAATTTTATTTTTTACCAGGAGAAAGATCTCGGATGTGTGTTTGTTTGAATGTTTCAAAACTATAGTCCTAGAATATCAAAAAAGGACTCATTCTAAAGTAAAATGAGTCCCCCGCCTCCTTTTTTCCTGAAGGTCATCTGATAAAAATTTTGAGGTAGCCATTTTGTTAAGCCTAGTTAAAAGCCCAGTAACTACGCCTCTGGGGATAATTTGACCCTCCTCAGCCCCTGAGGAAAGGTCTGAAAATCATGGAGTTTACCCATTATTAATGTATAGTATTCGTTATTGGGAAGTATACCGAAACTTTTTTGGGGAGGGGGAATTCCTTTCGTAGGGATTTTCCAAGGGGAGAATTCTCTATGGGGAGGAAATCATCTGGGCATTGAACTCTGCAGGGGAATTTTTACATTCGGAGAATTTGCCAGAAATCCTATACGAAATTATTTTTATTTGTCTCACTTTCTCATTGCCAACTCAATTCTACAATTGGAAATGTTAAGGGGAATCGTCTGTGGGAAATTTTTACTGGGTTGGAATTGTCTGGAGTCTCTTTCAGTAAGAGGGGGAGTTTTCCACGGGGTAAGTTTTACAGAGGGAACTTTCTGTGGGAGTAACTTTCTATCAGGGTGCGGGGGAGGGGGTAATTGCAAGAAAACTTTTCCACAGAGGAGTAGATTTCCCGCATGATTTTAAAAATAATCAGAAATTAAAGTATTTTTCAAATGAATGTGAGCTAAGAAAAAGTTTCAACCGGATCCAACCGCAAGAAACTTCCCGGGTGGAATCTTGAGCTAAAATGGAATTGTCTGTGGGAATTTCCTTAGCGAGGGTGGATGCTTTATGCGGAAAGAGGTAAAATGAACTAGAATTTTGTGTTTGGAGAAAGGGAACGAGCTTACTTCGTTTACTTACTTGTTTACTTCGGCTAGTCATGTCTATTGTGGATGTCATAATAAAGCCTTCTGACGTCATGCCTGATATCACGAGAATTTCAATGTCAAGTGTTGTTAATGAACAAAATCAAACAGTTCGTGGTAACGAACTGTAGTAAGGAGCGACCTGGCTCAATAGTAACCAAAACTCTAAAAAAATGGAATTTTTATAACAATAGTTACATCAAAAGAATCGCATTTTAATGCTGATTTTAAAAATACGTAAGTTTCATTAAGTTTAAACTTTTAAGAGTTTTTTACTGTTTTAAGAAGTAGAGTTAAGAGAAAGAGTCAAACTTTAGCGTAAAGAGCGGGGCGTTGAGGAGGAAAAGCCCCTCTCATATACGGAGTAATTTCTGTTCGTTTTAAGTTTTAATGTCGCTTCTTACTTTCGTTTAAAACACTTGTTTTTTTTATTATTTAATAACATTAAAGTAACTAAGTGAAAATTTTGGTCGGATTGGAAGGATATATCTACGGAGGATACAGATATGGCAACTCCTATTCTCCTAAGCAAATTTAAATGCTGCCTTGATCCTAGTGGCCCATTTGTTAGGAGTAAAATTTGCAGAGAAAAATATCCTATAAAGCCATGGATAACTTCTGCAATTTTAATATCACTGAAGAAAAAAAATGTTTATTTAAAAAGCAGGTAAAGAATCCAACTGATTATAATATTAAACATTTTTTGACATTAACCACACTGATTTAACTACACTGATACGAATGTCGAAACAACGATATTGTAAAGATTCTTTTGAAGAAGCTCAAAATTCCCCCCCTTAAAACGTGGTTAAAAAAAATATAAAAAAGGGAAAATCTAAGTCTCTTGAAGTTATTAGTTTAGAGGACGGATCGACTGCTGAGAAATCTGAGGAAGTGGCTAATATTTTGAATAATTATTTTGTTAATATAGGAAAGAAAATTGCTACATCAGTAATGAACCAGTGTGATTCACGCAGTAATAAACATTTTCTTTCGTACCTTCCATCTCCTCAAAGTAGCCCGATTTTTGTTGGGCCTATATCTCCGTTTAAAATAACAAAAATAGTTTGTGATCTAAATCTAGGTAATTCAGCGGGAACAGATGGGTTTAGCTCCATAATTGTTAAAGAAAGTCTGCCTGTAGTAATTTTACCATTAGAGCATATAATTAATATTTCACTTAAAATTGGAGTTTTTCCCTCTGCTTTTAAAGAAGCAAGGATAATTCCTCTTCAAAAAGGTGACTCCCCCAAAAACCCATCCAATTACCACCCGTTTTCTATTTTGTCAGCTTTTTTGAAAATATTTGAAAAAGTAATACATTAAAGGAATTATGATTTTTTTTAAACCGCCTAATTTCTTTACAAAGTCCCAATTTGGTTTCAGGTCTGGACAGAATACTGAACACGTTATCCTTGCTCTCATCCAATATATCCATGAATGTTAGGAGAAAGGGAAATTCTAGCAGCAATATATTTAGATTTAAAAAACAGCATTCGATACAGTATCTCATTATATTTTTTGTTGTAAATTTGAAAATTGTGGTGTGGGTGAATCGGCGTTAGATCTAGTTAAATTTCACCTGGATAATAGAAAGCAAAATATAGATGGGGACAATTTCCTTTCTTTGGCAGTTCCCGAGTTTTCGAAGGTAAGGGCACTTCGGGGCTCTGTCCTAAGTTTTTCTTATTTATATAAATGATTTTCGCTGCGCCTTGTCAGTCCCGTGTCTCAACCCAAATTTTGCAGATGATACAGCAATTACGCTTTCTAAGAGAAATGATGAGGAGCGGGTTGAGAAACTAGATACTGTGTTTTCTAATGTTCTTGATTTGTACTCATCAAATTTTATTACATAAAAAGTATTGAAAATTAATTTTATGATTTCCGGTAGAAAGAAAAATGTTTGCACTCGCATAACCCGAGTTACTTCTCCAAAATATTTATTATCTTTACCGAGGGTGGATATAATGAAGTACACTGGACTTGTAATTGACCAAAGCTTATCTTTCAAGAAACACGCTAAAAAACTTTGTTCATTGATTTAAAGGTGTGTTGGCTTAATGCGAAGGCTGAAGCATTACTTGTCATACACTGTATTATGAAGCATTTATTTTGTTCCGATCAAACAGTTCGTGGTAACGAACTAAGGAGCGATTCTTCTCAACATTAACCGAAACTCTAAAAGATGGAATTTCAAGCTTGCTGAATTATAAAACCTAAAACGAAAGAATAATATTTATTCCAGAATTTAAAAGTTTGTCATTTTATTCCATTTATTTCCTTTAGTGCCATATTAATCGATTCTATTTGCTCTTCCTTACGTTTTTAAATTGAGTGGGAAAACCTTACGATACTACTTTCCCCAGTCTTCATCCACAATCTTCATCTGTAACAGTTTGTGTGTGTGTGTGTAATCAAACAGTTTGTGGTAACGAACCGTAAGTAAGGTGCGATTCGGCTTAATAGAAATATAGACTCTAAAAAACCGGAATTTGATATCAGTTGATGCATCAAAAGATTCAGCTTATTATGCTGATTCCAAATATATAAGATTCATCAAGTTTAGTGTTACTCATGAAAAGTTACGAGCCTGAGAAAACTTGCCTGATTGTTGAAATAGGGGGGAGACACACCCTAAAATTCAAGGAATCTTAATGAAAATCACGCCATCATATTCAGCGTACTAGATAACACTACTATAGAAGTTTCTGTATACAATATACAAGGTTCTATATGCAAAAATGTAGATTTTTGCTATTTTTGCCAGAAGATAGATACTGTTTTAGCTGATAATGCTGTTTTTTCTCTAGGTTGTTTTCACCCGTTTATTAGATTGTTTTGCCGTTAGTGATTGTGCATTATATTTGTATATTTTGAAGTTTTTTTATGTTTCTTTTTTCCTAGTCCTCCGCTTATGTTTGTTGTTTTGTAGCGGGTTAAAAATAAATTATTATTAGTTGTTATTACAGATCACAGATGCGTGTTTAATTTTGTTTTCCGAGCGGTAATCGTATCGAAATAATGGACCTAGAAGATCGATAGAGGGTGCGTTCAAAAGGAAATTAAAAGTTCTAGTGGCTTTTTAAGTTACCAAAAATATTAGAGGGTAACTGGGCCTCTAACTTTCATTTTTTCCAAAGTCATCAGACCAAATTTTGAGATAGCCATTTGTTCAGTAATGTTGAAGGATCAAATAACTATATCTTTAGGTGTAAAATAACCCCCCAGAATTTGTTGGAAGAGCCATTAATTTATAAAATTTGCCCATTGTTTACATATAATATTTGTTACTGGGAAATGCACAGACATTTTTCGGGGAAGAGGGTATTTAGGGTGGATTTTATAGGGAGAATCTTCCTTGGGGACTGAAATTTTCGAAGGATGAGGAGTTTTCCAGGGAGAATCTTATACAGGGGGAATTTGAAGGAATTACTATACGATTTTTTTTACTGTCTTACATTCTCTTTGTCAACTTTTACACATGGGGATGTTCAGGGGGCTATTTTCCGCGTATTTCTATTTCCCGAAAATAATTTCCACTGAAGGGGATATTTCTGGAGTGGTCGAGAAACCAATTAGAGATTAAAGTCTTATCCGAATGAAAAAAATGCTTGGGAAAATTTATCTGGCTGAATCGTCCGTAAGCAGTTTTACGGGGAAGGGAGATTTTCAGCGAAGATGAAACAGTCTGGAGGGAATTTGACAGGGAAAGGTGCACTTTATGTTGGATGAAATTTCCATGTAGGATTTTTTTCTTGAGGGGAGGGGGGTATATTTCATGGAGGGTGAGCCAGATTTACCTGCATTATTTGAAAAACGATCGGAAATTAAACAAGAAAACAAGTTTTTTTTAACTGAAACCAAGGAGCAACATTAAAACTCAAAACGAACAGAAATTATTCCATGTATGAAGAGTTTCCACTTCCTCAATACCTTGCTCTTTACGCTAAAGTTTCACTGCTTGTCCCAATTTTTTAAGAGCGGCTACTGAAGCATGGGGGCCGTTTGATTAGGATAGGAAGCTTTTTTAAAAGTGCTAAGAACTCTAGCACAAAGAGCAAGGTATTAAGGAGGGGGTAACCCTTCATATATGGAATAAATCTGCCAAAAATAATATGCAAATTTCGTTTTAATTTTTCATATACGGTCAGCCAAGTTTGAACCCCTATTAGTTGAAAAACATTCAAAAATTGAATAAAAAAATGGTTCTTTTTAACTGAAAGTAAGGGTCGATATTAAAACTTAAAAAGGAGAGAAATTATTCCGTATATGAAAGAGCCTGTCCCTTCCTTGACGCCACACTCTTTACGCTAAAGTTGGACTCTTTGTCAAAATTCTACTTTTTAAAATAGAAGACTTTAGCGTGAAGAGTGGGGCGTTGAGGAGGGGACAACCCCTGTCATATACAGAATAATTTCTCTTTGTTTTAAGTTTCAATGTCACTCCTTGCTTTCAGATAAGAACCGTGTTTTAGTTTACTTAATTCATCCTAATATCAAGTATTATTACCGAGTATAGTATCTACATTTAAAAGCCATATTAAGCCAATTCATATTTTACATAATAAAGACCTGAGAATCCAAAGTTTTTTTTTTATTTCATCACCTACTGACTTTCTAAATAAGCCTTCTACGGTATCTTTATAATAATTATTCAAATATACTTCCAGTTTCTCAACAATTTACGTTTGCAACAATTCTTTTCAAATTTAAGCATGACATAAAAAAATACTGCCCTATTACCTTCATCAAAATGTATCCTCCCAATCACAAGATTTGCATTATTAAATTCTATTTAGTCTATCCTTGATTTAGTGTTTAGTATAAAGTCATGTGCGCGGTTTGTTGCTTTGGCTGAAAAGGGTCTTTTGGTTATCTTTTAGTAATAATCTATATTTAATCATAACGAATTTTTGATATTTGAATAAGAATCCTGGGCTAGCTGCTGCTTTCGCATTACTGTAGTGTTATTATATCTTTGTTTTTGTGTTTATCTTTGTAGTTTTATGTGTTATTGAAACTTTGTGTATTTCTTCCTCAAACACAGTCAAAACTGACCTTCATCTGCCTTAATAGCTATTGCACTGCTATGCAGTAGCCTATCAGTTTGGCTAGATATACGGTCTATAATAACTATTTATTTTAAAATGGATTACATACATGGGTACCTAATAATTAAACGAAACACTCCCAAAAAGTGAAGTTAGGTTAATCTTAATGATATATAGCCTTCATTTAACCTTTAGTTTATATAATAATATATTTTGGCTATATATTTGCACATTATGGGGGAGGGTAAAGTATTTGGACAGCGCCCCTAACCTAACCGCCACCCTTAATGTGCAAATATGTAGCCCAAATTATACAAATCTAATGCATTTTTTCACCTGTCACTTGTCTTGTGGCCATAAAATTGGTTTTTGGATATCTAACCTATTGGCTTAATTCTTGAGTGTGTTTCGTTTAATTAACAAATACTTAAACATACTATGAGACAAATGTGCCATCAAAAACTAGTATGGCTTTTGAAATCATAACACTATTTAACTAATCTTTTTCAGAGTTCTAAGCCAATTAATATTCTCAGAATTTTTACTCGATAATATTTTGCCTTTATTTGGATCAAAATTATCAATCTGTAGCAAACAATGGTGGAAATCAGTAATTCACTGTAGAGTTTCTCGTTCCTTATTAAAGAAGTCTAAAACTTTGAATTTTTGTTCGAAGAAATCGGTTTCCAGCAGAGTACGACCACTGGATCAATAGTTCGAATTCATCCAAACGTTTTTTTCAATATGATAAAGCTAGAGTAAACCCCGCAGTATTGTCATTGTAAGTATTAAACATTAGATTGTCATCAGGTATGTAATACTATCGATAAGCTGAATATTGAAAATCCAATTATGTAGCTCTTTTCAAAGTTAAATAAGAAAAATAGTTTTTCCAAATAGCGCCTACACCACTTATTTGCAATTTTGTATTTACGTTTATATTTGTTTTTCTTTAACCCTATGTATGTAAAGGGTCAAGAAAGTTCTCGTTCCAACGTATTACGATTCCTTTTCATATCGGCAACTCCGCATGGAAGTTGATCAATCCCAAGCCTTCAATTCTCCATGTATTTTTATTTTGATCATTGGACATTCCAGCTAATACAACATGTGTGCTAACTTAGTCATGATTTCCACTTATTTGGAAAACTTATCCTCGGATCGAGTCAGATAAGCAGCACGTCATGGCACTAAGGTTTGCAGCAAATCCGGCGGTATAAATAAACTATATTATAAAACTAAACATGAAATATATAACACAAACTTGAATTCTAAAGCTGACCTTTAATCAAATATCATAGTACATATTAATGAAACAAATGCTAAAACAGTACTAAATTTCAAGGCCGTACCCACAGAAATTCGCAGAAATTCAATGAAACAAAATAAGCCCACAACTTGGTCTAAACTCATGTCTCTCATCCCTAGGAGATTTAAAATTTGAATTCCTGGCACAGCCTTGCTAATATCGAAAAACACATTAAAAGGCACTAAAGATCACAGGTAATTCAAAATATCATTGAAAAATCAGATTCCACAGCTAAAAACACACACCGTGCGACAGTAACAAAAAAAAACAATCAAGAAAATACATATGCATATCGCTAATATTACTAACAAGTTACTCAATTACTTATGTTTTGTAAGGTTTTGTTTTCGTGCTTTTTGCTAAAATGGTGTTACCATAGATGATGCCCAGATTTTTACTGCGTTCGTTACTCGTTTGCAGAACGTCAAACGGGATTTCAGTAATCTTAAATATAATCGTTTTTGGTTTGAAATAGCAAAGCAGTATGAGTTTCCAGCCAGTTCTTCCAAATTATGAAAGTAGACTATTTCTTCACAAAGTGTAGGCTTAGTCTTTTCTATGGCATGACATAACCAGAATTAATCTGTATTTTTCATGCAAATGCTGTAACAGTCTGCAAAGTAAGCCCAAAGAAAATTTTCATTGGATTTTTACTTCTATTAGATAAACTGAATAATGATGTATTTCAGTAAGATATTTTTAGCTATTGAATAATTTAAGCATAGCATAAGACGACAAAACATTTTTTAAACAATCTATGATGATCAGCCATCTCATTACACCAACATATTGACACCGGAGAGTGGAAATCTTGTCTCTACATTTTCATTACTTCTAAGTTTTTGACTAATCACGAAACTAGAAGTCAACATTCAAAACATGAGGTATATAGAGCCCAATAGACATGGACGCACTTGTTTCTTAAAGAGGGCTGAATAAAAATGCTTTCAATTGGTTTTCACCAAATAACAAGATGGAAAGTTTTTAATAGCTAAAAAGAAAATGGTCTCAATCAACTCTCCCCATTCAACATGTTTAAACCAGCATGTATAAATGATTATAATTAAAAGAAGTTGTAGTGTTGTAGTGTCCACTAAACACTGAAAATCTCTCTTAAGCCATGAAAATAACTAAAATGCATAGCGTTTTTATTTCATATCTTCTAAAATGATAGAATAAAAAATAAAAACTTCAAACCATTGCGCCAGTCCCCATAATTGTGCCAAAATTATGACTCGGCGCTGGAGGACACGGGGCAGCATTGCACATATACATATAGTAGTTGTAATTATAATTATAGTTGTAATTATTTTCGTTTACAGAACATGGCTGAGTTTGTCTTTGAAAAGGGAAAGATCCACTTAGTATATCTGTCACACTATGGGCATAGGAGAACTTGGAGAAAGGACTTCCAATTCTTTGATGGGTTGGTGAACCATCAGAGGACGGCGTGGAGCATGGGGGTGTCACCGTTATTGCACTCGCTTGAGAGGGAATATTTCCAAACGCCTAAAAAAAGAATAAGTTAAGTTGTTCCAGTCAGATTTTCAAGTGAATATTTTTAGGTATATGTAGGTATAATATAGAAAACTTTTAAAAGAACAATCAAGCATAAAAGGTTATTCTCCTAGAAAAGTAGTATTTATAAAAGCTGAAGAAATAATACTTTTTCTATGTCTGAAATTCCCTGTGATGTTTATCATTTCTCAGGATTAATGTACGTTTGATCTCGACAAAAACTCAAAATGAACAGTAACTAGCACAGTTGATTCTTGCGCTCATCAGTAAGCTGCATGGCTCCTTCTTTTAAGCGACAGGCTTTACAGGCCATAAGAAATTAGTTACTTTCAAAAATTATTGTGCACGGGATTTTTGTAGGCGTAATAGATGATTGAGTTTGAAAGTTTCATTTAAAATAAAGAAGGCTGAAACTAAAAGAAAAATCAAAACAAGTCACTTCAGGTATCGTAAGTAGTTGTGGTGTATACAATACTGAACTTGCAACCTTCTTTGGGCATTAATGCTTCCCTATACTACAGACAGGACACCTTATTTGGGCAATAAAGACTACATATACTAAATTAGAGCATTGACCTACTTACACAGCCAGCTGCCAAGACAGGTATCTGACATTTTTGGGTGAATGACCTACACATTTCTGTCCGAGCAAGATTAGTAAATATTCGATCTTCACTGAATAAAAGCAATGCCAAGCTACTATAATACTTAATATTCAAGTCATGACAATTATATGAATAAACTGTTTGTCTTTTGAAAACATTGTTTAGCATTAGGCTGTGTATAAAGTTGAAATTAATAAAATTATACATATTTTATGCAATGATACTACAGCCATTGGTCATCCATGTCCCAGCCTCCAAGGAGGGGCCCAATGCCCCTACCTCCAAACTTTTGGCCCCCATTTTGTACTCATTTTTTGAAGTGTTTTAACTCTAAGTTTTTTTTACTTAGAGTTTTTTCAACTTTTTTTTCGGCGACTTAAAATCACATAAATATACTAAAAAAATTCACTTGTTATATTTTTTAAATATGAAATGAAGATGTTATAGATATGTTTGTCGTGACTTTTCATATTAGAAAAATAGTTTTTGTACTAACACTTTTCTTCTTCTTTTTTTACTTAGAATCTTTTAGACTCGGAATTTTTAAGGCTATTAGCAGCTGATTCTGTCCAGTGACTTTTTTATTGGAAGGGTGCCATATGATAATAGGTTGTGACATGGATGAAATGTTAACAAATTGTTTCCAAATCTTGTGTGATATTCCAAAATCTTGTCTGATATTATCAAACATGTTGCACTACATTGTTAAACTCAAGCCTGAAATAAGAAAAATCCTCTATTGTATTATGGAAACCTTACTTGGTATTAAATAAAAAAGACAAGTTTTTCTAAATGAAAGTAAGGAGCGATATTAAAACTTAAAACGAACAGAAATTACTCCGTATATGAAAGGGGCTTTTCCTCCTCAACGCCTCGCTCTTTACGCTAAAGTTTGACTCTTTCTCTTAACTCTACTTCTTAAAACAGTGAAAAACATTAGCGTAAAGAGTGGGGCGTTGAGGAGTAAAAGTCCCTTTCATATACGGAGTAATTTCTGGTCGTTTTAAGTTTTAATGTCGCTCCTTACTTTCATTTAAAAAACTTGTTTTTTATTTGATTTCTGGACGTTTTTTAATTAATGCATGTTTTGATCTTGGATCTCCGCACATGAATAATTAAAACGAAATTTGCATATAAGTTTTTTTGGGCCTAAATGGCTTTCTTATAGTTTTAATCGAAAGATTTTGAGGAAAAAAGAGAGAGGGAGGAAGCCTAGTTGCCCTCCAATTTTTGATTACCTAAAAAGGCAACTACAACTTTTATTTTTTTTGTGAACATTTTCATTAGTAAAAAAAATACGTAATTTACTAATTAACTTACGTAACGAACTTCTATATTCGTATGTTTTTATTGCGTATATGAGGGAGTTCACCCCTCGTCGATACCTCGCTCTTTACACTAAAGCTTAAATTCTGTCCCAATTCCTTAAAAATGAGCCTTGAGTCACAAAGGCCATAGAATAAATAGTTGAAATTGCTAAAAATACTTTAGCGTAAAGAGCGAGGTATTACGAGGAGGTAAACCCCTCATATGCGCAATAATTTCTGGTCTTTTTAAGTTTTAATGCTACTCCTCACTTTCAGTAGAAAAAATTCCTTATATTTATTTTTTCATTGTTTTTGTAAATAATGCTAAAAAATCCTGCGCCCCCTTCATTGAAAGACTCTTCCCCCAAGAGAAGTTTTTCAATGGAAAGATCCTCCCACGTAACCCCCCCACCTCAACTCTCCCTCCCAAACCAAAAAATTCCCCTGAAAACGTCCGTAAACTTCCCAGTAATCATTACTATATGTAAACAAAGGTCAAAGTTTGTAACTTGCAACCCCTCCCACGGGGACTGCGGGGGAGTAAGTCGTCCCCAAAGACATAGTTATTAGGTTTTTTGCTATAATGAATAAAATGGCTATCTCAGAATTCTGATCTGGCGACTTTGGGGAAAAATGAGCGTGGGAGGGGGCCTGGGTGCCCTCCAAATTTTTTTCGTTACTGAAAAAGGGCACTAGAACTTTTCATTTCCGTTAGAATGAGCCCTCTTGCGACATTCTAGGACCACTGGGTTGATACGATCACCCGTGGGGAAAATAAAACAAAAAACCAAATAAAAACCAAATTGTCTTCTGGCAAAAAATGCGAAATTCCACATTTTTGTAGATAGGAGCTTGAAACTTCTACAATAAGTTTCTCTGATTTTCATGGTGTGGTTTTCGTTAAGATTGTATGACTTTTAGGGGCTGTTTCCCCTATTTTCTAAAATGAGGCAAATTTTCTCAGGCTCGTAACTTTTGATAGGTAAGACTAATCTTGATGAAAGTTATATATTTAAAATCAGCAT
The DNA here is from genome assembly GCF_032884065.1 of Artemia franciscana. NCBI lineage: Eukaryota > Metazoa > Arthropoda > Branchiopoda > Anostraca > Artemiidae > Artemia > Artemia franciscana. Next base: position 47,385,656 of record NC_088869.1, read on the forward strand.
TAAAATGCAATTTTTTGATGTAACTATTGGTATCGAAATTCCATTTTTTAGAGTTTCGGTTAAAATTGAGCCGGGTCGCTCCTTACTACAGTTCGTTACCACGAACTGTTTGATTATCAAAATCAACACACAAAGACAGATACAGAGACAAGCAGACAGTCGCTCAGAAACACAGGGAGAGAGGGAGGGAGAGAGAGAGAGAGAGAGAGAGAGAGAGAGAGAGAGAGAGAGAGAGAGAGAGAGAGAGAGAGAGAGAGAGAGAGAGAGAAATCCTGCAAACACATGAGCGGGTGTGTGCATGTTTTGCGTCTGTCTTTGTGTGCTTTTATATCTGACTCTGTGTATTTGTATGTGTTTTTGTTTCTCTTTCTCTAACACTCTCTTGTTCTTTTGTCTGAGTGGGTGTTTTTTTGTGTCTCTGTCTGTCTTTGTGTGTCTGACTCTGTGTGTTTGTACGTGTTTTTGTCTCTTTTTCTCTGTGCCTGTGAGCCTCAGTGGATGTTTGCTTGTCCCATGTCTGTCTTTGCTTATTTGTTTGTCTGACTCTGTGTTTTTATAGGTATTTTTCTCTCTCTCTCTCTTTGTTTCTCTCTCTCTCTCTATGCCTGTGTGAGTGAGTGGCTGTTTGTTTCTCTCTCTCTCTCTCTCTCTCTCTCTCTCTCTCTCTCTCTCTCTCTCTCTCTCTCTCTCTCTCTCTCTCTGCACCTTTGTGTTTCAACTTGTATTTGCTTGTCCCTATGTTTGTCTTGTTATGTGTATATGTATGTTATATGTATATGTATACATATGTGTACTTGTTATATGTATGTGTGTTATGTGTCTGAATCTGTGTTTTTGTATGTGTTTTTGTGTCTCTAATTCTCTGAGCTTCTGTGTCTGAGTGGCGACTTGCTTATTTCTCTTTTGTGTGTTTATATGTCCGAGTCTGTGTGGTTGTAGGTGTTTTTGTCTCTCTCTCACTGTCCCTGTGTGACTGAGAGGATTTTTTTTTCTGTTGCTTTGAATATGTGTCAGAGTAGGCGTTTGCTTGTTTTTCTGTCTTTTTTTATGTTTGTGTGTCTGACTCTGTGTGTTTGTAGGTATTTTTCGTCTCTCTCTCTCTCTCTCTCTTTCTCTAAGCCTCTGTGTCTGAGCAGATGTTTGCTTGTCTCTCTCACTAGGCCTCATGTGTCTGAGTGATGTTTGCTTGCCTCTCTGTTTGTCTTTGTGTGTTCTACCCTGTGTGCTTGTAGGTGTTTTCGCCTGTCTCTCTCTGTGCTGTCTGCTGTCTGCTTGTCTCTTTGTCTGTCTTTTTGTGATTGTGTGTCTGAGTATGTGCGTTTATATGTGTTTTGTTTCTCTCTCTCTGTGCCTGTGTGTCTGAGCACATATTTGTTTCTCTCTCTCTCTCCCCTCTCTCTCTGCTCCTGTGTGTCTAGACGGGTGTGAACTTGTTTCTCTATCTTTCCTTTTGTTTTATGTGCATGACTCTGTGTTTGTAGGTGTTTTTGACTCTCGCTGTCTTTGTGCCTATTTATCTGATCGTGATTTCGCTTGTCTCTTTCTCTGTGCCTGTGTGAGTGACTGATTGTTTTTTTGTCTCTCTCACTATGCCTGTGTGTCTAAGCTGGTGTTTGCATGTTTCTGTGTCTGTCTGTGTGTGTGTTTGAATGTTTGGCTCTTTATGTTTGTATGTTTTTTTGTCTATCTCGTTCTCTGTGCCTGTGTGTCCGAGTGGATCTTTGTTTTTCCCCACGTTTGTCTTTGTGTTTTGTGTGTCTGACTCTATGTGTTTGTAGAATTTTTTGTCTTTCTCTCTCTCTCCGTCCCTGTGCATCTGAGTGGGTGTTTGCCTTTCTCTGTGTTTGTCTTTGTGAGTTTGTGTGTCTGAATGTGTTTTGCATGTGCTTTTGTCTCTCTCAAGCGTCTCATTGCCTGTGTGTCGGAGCGGATGTTTGCTTATTCCCATGTCCGTCTTTGTATGTTTGTGTGTCTGACTCTGTGTGTTTGTAGATGTTTTTGTTACTTTATCTCTATTAGTCTGTTTGTCTGTTGTCTATATCTCTATTGTCTATCTATTTATCTCTATTAGTCTGTTTGTCTGAGTGGCTGTTTGCCTGTCTCTCACTCTTTGTGAATGTTTGTCTGAGCGGGTGTTTGATTTTCCCCATGTCTGTCCCTGTGTGTTTGTGTATTTCGCTATGTGTGTTTGTAGGTGTTTTTCTCTCTCTCTCTCTCTCTCTCTCTCTCTCTCTCTCTCTGTGCCTGTGTGTCTGACCGGGTATTTGCTTGTCCCCGTGTCTGTCTTTGCGTGTGTTAGTGTATCTGAAACTATGTGTTGGTATGTGTTTATGTCTCTCTCACTCTCTGTGCCTGTGTGTCTGAGCAGGTGTTTGTCTGTGTGTGTTTTTGTCTCTTTTCCTCATGCCTGTGAGTCTGAGTGGATGTTTGCTTTTCCCCATTTCTGTCTTTGCGTGTTTGCGAGTCTAACTCTGTGTTTTTATAGGTATTTTGTCTCTCTCTCTCTCTCTCTCTTTCTCTTTCTCTTTCTCTCTCTCTCTCAGTCTATGCCTGTGTTTCTGAGAGGCTATTTGTCTGTCTCTCTCTCTCTCTGTACCTATGTGTTTGAGCGGGTGTTTGCTTTTGTCCCTATGCCTGTCTTTGTGTGTTTTTGTGTCTGAATCTGTGTGTTTATATGATTTTTTGTCTCTCTCACTCTTTGAGATTTTGTGTCTGAGTGGCTGTTTGCTTGTTTCTCTTTTGGTTGGTTTTTTAATGTCTGAAATACCTTTTTTCTCCTTGGATTTGATCAGCGTTGCCAGTCAACTTTTTCAATTTAAAGCAAGGTTTGATGATGACGGGCTACGTTAGAATAGAGTAGGTATGGCTAGGAAATATTAGGTTGGATTAGTTTAGATTACGTTTTTAACACATTTCTGATATTTAGAACCAAATTTAACGTATTTGTTAAATTTCTAACCTAATATAGATTTACCTGGCCTAAACTAACATAATCTAACCTAACTCGAACTTTTACCATCATAGCTTGCAACAGACTGAAAAGGCTGACTCGTAAAGCTAATTGAATTCAAAAAGAGAAAAATGAATTTCGGACATTCACCGGTGAATGTTGATATTAACAATATTTCGAAAATTCACGGTAACATATATATTAAATACAAAAAACAAGTTTTTTCCACTGGAAGTAAGGAGCAACGTTGAAACTTAAAACGAACAGTGATATTACGTCTATGAGGTGGGCTGCCCCCTCCTCGAAATCCCTCTCGGTGTTTTTAAAACCCCCTCTTCACGCTAAAGATTTATAAGAACTTCTAAAAAAGGCTTTGATTCTAATTACAGGGCCCTTGGGTTTCAGGAACCGTTCTTAAAGAATTGAAGCAAACGGTCGAACCTTAGCGTAAAGACTGGGGTACTGAGGAAGGGGCAATCAACCTCATATACGGAATAATTTCAGTTTCTTTTAATTTTTAATGCTGCTTCTCACTTTGAGAGGTAAAAACTTGTTTTTTAATTTTATTTCTTATTGTTTTCAGATAAACCCAGGAAATACACCCTCTTGGTTGAAAATTTTCCCCTCCCATCGCGAAAAATTTTCCACAGAAAGTTCCTCTCACGTAAAATTCTTCCTCCTGTAAGTTACCCCCAAACAATTCCATCCTCGCTGCGGATTTCCCAAAGAAATTTCTTGTTTATTGTTATTGAATTCCGTATACGAATTCTGGCAAATTCCCTCATGCAAAAATTACCCTGGAAAGTCCACGCCCGGAAACTTCTATCCCAATGAGAAATTCTCCCGTAGAAAAGTCATCCCCAGAAAATCTCCCCCTTCCTGGAAATTGTCGGTATACTTCCCTATTGCAAAAACTGTATGTAAAAAATGGGCAAATTTCATAATTTGTAGTCCCTCCTCCAGTGATTTTGGGGTGTCATGTCATCTTCAAAGACGCTATCTCAAAATTTTGATTAGAGGACTTTTGGAGAAAAAGAGGGCGGGAGGGGGCTATTTACCTTCCAATGTTTTGGTCACTTAAAAAACGCAATAGAACTTTGAATTACAGTTTGAATGAGCCCTCTTCCGATATTCTACGACTATTGGTTCAATATGATTACCTCTGGAAAAAAAAAAAAGAAATAAACACGCATCCGTGATGCGTGGCAAATAGAAATTCATGATTCTGGCAAATAGAACAAATTTAACATTTTTGCAGATAGGAGCTTGGAACCTCTACAGTAGGGTTGTATGATACGCTGAATTTGAAGGTATGATTTCATTAAGATTCTTTAAATTTTATTAAAGAATTATGTCAAATACCTAACCTAGCCACCGATATATATAAAATATTTAATTAAAATATACCTGCATCGTAATTTGTTTTACGAAAGAACCTAACTTCACTTATTGAGTGTGTTCTGAATAATACACAAGTACCAGTTTTTTTTGTTATCCCTATTGACCAAATACCCCCTCCCTGAACAAAAATCTTGCACATCCTTGCGAAGAGCAAGTGTCTTCGATTTTAAATCTCCCTCCAGTTTAGCCTCAATCGTTAAAAAGGAAAAAAAATTGCATGTACCAAAACTAATTTCAGCGTTATTGCGCTGATATTTGCGATATCGCAACACTGCAATGTAAGAGACGTTACGCTGATAAAGCTCATGCCATAAAATACTGCGTATACCACCGCCAATTTTAACAAACTATAAAGTCAGGCAATATGCATTACACTCTTACTTTTTGATTATCTTGCCCTTCTGAAAAAAACTAATTTTTCCTCATTTTTCAAACACAAATTTTATATTTTTAGAACTACGCATCTCTGATTAAAGATCATATATCCAGTATTTTTTACGTGTGCTCACAGAGGAGAGAAAAAAATCATAGCAATCAATTATACAAACATCAGTGACTCAAGTAGAACAATATAACTTACGCAAAAGTAATTTCCCTTTTTTTAAATAATCTAATTACGTTATCGGGGCCATATAACAAATTAAATAAGTGATTAAAAATCTCAAACAAAATCTGACATAAAGCTTTTGAGTTACCGCAATGGCTGTAAAACTACATACGCAGTCAATATGAAAAGCGATTACAAAGGTTATGGTTTCCATAATAATGTCTACAATGTTTATCTGATGTTATTATAAAAAATAAAAAACCGCTTAGAGGACCAAACACAGGGAAAATGAAGCTTCACTTTTTTTGAATTGATTAGGTGAAAACCAGTAACGCAATTTCGTCAAAATTCAGGGGGGAGGGACAAAGTTGGAGCTAATTTTCCCAAAACAAGTGAAAATGACCCGAAAAATAAGGCATATATTACTATAAAGGCAAAGATATACTATAGAAAACTGACCTGTTTCTCTGGCTACTTAAACTATGCAGGCTTATCTTAATTTTGACAAGGTTTTTCGCAGAAACTAAATTTACGCTAGGGGGGTCTGAGGGACTAACTTGGGTCTGGAGGGGGCAGTAGCCCCCTGTCCCATAACAAATTACGCCCCTGGTGAATAATTAAATAACCACATATTTCTTGTAAAATAAGAAAGAACCTAGACTTTAATTATTAATGAAAAAGACCAGGGGCGGATCTAGAGCAAAACCATGGGGGGGGGGTCTAATGGGACAAGAGTGCCAATGAGAGAAACCTTAGGGGGGCCAATGCGACAAAGGTGCCAATAATTGACCAAATTGGCGAATTTATTCTAAAAAAAAAGAGTGAACAAAAGAAAAAAACAGGGAAAGAGGGAGCCAGAACAAACTAAGAGGGGGACATGCCCCCCTGGATCCACCAGTGAAAAAGACCTGCATATGAAGTTAACAAGTTTTTGGTTCTAGGAGGTATGGGTTTAAAAAGAAGGAAATATAGATGAAAACCAACAAAACAGGTTATAAATATATGGTACCAAATCGCTTCGGAGGGCATAGCTTTCTTTTGGACCTGTAGTTGTTTTTACCCAGATTTACCGGTATTATTTGAGAAACGAACAGAAATTATGCCATATATGAAGGGTTGCCCCTTCTTCAATACCTTACTCTTTATGCTAAAGTTTGATTGTTTACTAAAATTGAAATAATGGGGCCGCAGAATTAGAATAGGAAGCTTTCTTAAAAGTGCTAACAGCTTTAGCGTAAAGAGCAAGGTATTGAGGAGGGGGCAACCTTTCATATCCGGGATAAATCCGCCAAAATTAGTATGCTAATTTTGTTTTAATTTTTCATGTACGGTGAGCCAAATTTGAACCCGCATTAATTGAAAAACGTTCAGAAACTAAAATTAAAAAAACAAGTTTTTTTAACTGAAAGTAAGGAGCTAAATTAAAACTTAAAACGAACGAAAATAATTCCGTATATGAAAGGGAATGTCCCCTCCTCAACGCCCTGCTCTTTACGCTAAAGTTTTTTTATTGTTTTAGAAAGTAGAGTTGTGAGAAAGAGTCAAACTTTAGCGTAAAGAGCAGGGTGTTGAGGAGGGGACAACCCATTACATATACGGGATAATTTCTGTTCGTTTTAAGTTTTAATGTCGCTTCTTACTTTCAGCAAAAAACTTGTTTTTTATAATAATTTCATTACAGATCCAGAACAAAGTGTGGTCGCTATAACACGGAAGTACCAATTAATCATTTGAATCCCATGATTCAGAAGTATACACACTATTTTTGTGAACATGAAGCAATCTTTATAAATCTGAAAAAAGGCACAGGTTAATTTTCTACAATATTAAATGTTCTTTATTATAGAGCGGGGTGTTGAGGAGGGGACAACCCCTTTCATATACGAAATATTTTTTGTTCGTTTTAAGTTTTAAGGTCGCTCCTTACTTTCAGTTAAAAAAAACTTCTTTTTTATATTAATTTCATTACAGATCCAGAACAAAGTGTGGTCGCTATAAGACGCAAGTACCAATTTATCATTTGAATCACGTAATTGTGAAGTATGCACACTATTTTTCGAAGCAATCTTTTTACTTTTGAAAAAAAAACAGGTTAAATTTCTACGATAATAAATTTTATCGTTTTGTTTTGTTTAAAAAAATCATCCATGATATGTTAAACTTTTGGAAGACCACAAGATGGTGTAGGACGGCTTACCGTTCCTGCATTGTTTCAAAGTCACGTTTATAACCTTTGCCTTGACACAAACGCTATTAGCGTGAATTTGAAATACGGGCGCAACCAAAAGAAAAAGCCAAAATCAAAACTTACCTCTAGTAAAACATTCTACATATTCAAATTTAAAATAAGAAAAGACGTTCCAGAAGAAATGCGTACTAGAATTAATTCCGGTACTTTTGTCTTATAGCCACCACACTCACGAGCTTGTATCGTGAACATGAGACAATAACTGGTTTTCGTGGTCTTTATACCAGACAACTTAAGCTTCGGCTCAGTGAGAAACTACATTATAGCTACATTTTAATTAAATATTTAGTTGGTATTTTGGTTAGGTTAAATTAGGTTAGTTTAGGTTCCGTATTTAATATAATACGGTCTGGGCCCTTCCATAATTCTTTGTTGGAGTTTTCATAACTTATTGATAAAGTATTATATTTTTTTAATATTCTATTTTATGTCATTAGCATTAATCAAACTTCACTTCTCGACAGAACTTGAGTGTGGTGGCTATAAGACACTAGTATCTTAATTTCTTTTCCAGGAAAAACAAAATTTGGCACAGTAACATTAGTGTTTGCAGTAAAAATAAAATTAAAACTAGTAATATTTTATGAGTTTTGTTATTCAACGGGACTTAAAAAAAGTTTTAAATGAGGTGACACTTTATTTGATGACGTAGTAGTGATGATAAAATCTTACTACCCATTTAGATTTTCTAAAAGAAATTTCAGAGCAGAAAAAGCTAATCTTTCTAAAACTAAATTTTGAAGAAGAAATATTGTCTAGTGGACGACAACAATAAACGTCACAACATACAAAAAAGTAGAATAAAAACCAAGAAATTTTTTTTTTTTAATGTCGCATCAAAACTATACCAAGGTGGACGATCCAAGAAACCATTTTTACGATTAATGTGTCATTTATTTCTCTTGTACAGAAATTACTTAGGAAAAATGGCAAACTTTCCAGGAGGAATCCAGGGATAGCAATTAGAAATCAAAATTGTAACTTCAAAGCCACAGTAACGACTACACAAATAGATTTTGGAATTTACCTGGTTCATTCCTGTAGGGACTCCAACTGATGCATATGGTGTAGCGTAAGGATAAAGTGGCGAGTACAGAGCAGCGGCAGCGGCACTCATATTCGCTGCGCTTGACTGGCTTGACACTGAACCGTGACCTGAAATACAGCCGTTTTGAAACATTAACACTTTTATTGATAATTTTTACGAAAATACACCAGTACTGATAAAAATTCGAATCGGGAAAATCTAAAATCGGGAAAGGCGACTGCCATTTCCGGTGTCCGATGCGCAAGAAAACTAATCAAGGAGGCACACTCGTGCCTCTATAAAGAGGCGAACCACGACAATGTTAAGCGATCTTCGGCTCCAGTGGTCGCAGAGGGATGGGAAGGGATGCATTTCGTAGCCCGAGCTCCAACTAAGAAACCGGCCAAATTTCATCCCCCTCCGACTTTTCCTTCATGGGGAAAATCTGGCCGAAAGTTTCGACCCACCAACCCCAGCCCCCCTTTAACGTTGTCCGATCGGGCTGAAATTCACAAGTTAAGGTCCCCTAGGCCCCAGGAGCTTATCCGCGAAATTTCATGGGGGGCTCGATCCGATAACTCCTTTCTGTTTTCCAGAAACCACGTATTAGCCACTTAATTAACTCATTTCTCCATAAGAGCCCATGTTAATTTGAAATTTTTAAAAGGTATTTAAAAGTTATATTTACACACATGCAGGTGGTTAGCTCAGTCGGTAGAGCGTGGGACTTTTAATCCTAAGGTCAAGGGTTCAAGTCCCTTATCGGGCGTTTTTTTTTCACAAAATATGAAAAAACTTCGTTTTCTTAAAGAGTTAAAGAGGCTGCGTCCCAAAGTCGAACCTTAAAACGTACAGGAATTAGGAGAGGCAGTTTGGGGGCTGCCACCCCCCAAACCCCTCGCTTTTAAAGACTCTTTTGTACAGGTTTTTTGTTTTGTTAATTAAAAGAGGGCCTTTCTGAAGCCAAGAGCGGGGGGTCAGGGGGGCGGCAGGGCAGCCCCCCACAACAAAAAAACCTGTACAAAAGAGTCTTTAAAAGCCGGGGGTTTGGGGGGCGGAAGCCCCCCAACTGCCTCTCCTAATTCCTGTACGTTTTAAGGTTCGACCTTGGGACGCAGCCTCTTTAACTCTTTAAGAAAACGAAGTTTTTTTCGTATTTTATAATAAAGTCAATGACACAATTGTACCTTGATGTACTCTGGGTTTAAGCGAGATCCTTACTTGCTAAGACTGTTACGCTAGGAAAGGAGAATTCGAAGACACTGATGGAATAAAACTGGAGACGTATCTTACTTGACATGTCTTACCATGAGCCCAAAATGTAAAGTAGTAAGAAATCAAACGTTTATTTTTGATGAAAATAAAAATGGCTGTTCTATCTTGCATAAGGGAGATACATTCATGCTATATATTTTATTTTTGGTTTACTTCGGATACCAGAGAATTAGCAAACTGGTATGCTGACTTAAGGTACTAATGACTCCCAAAATTGGAAATCTACTTCGATTATAGATCACCGAGAGCACTGGCATGGGTAGCATAGTCCGAATTTAAGTAGAATATTCAGAAAACTTTTAACTTACAAAAAAACAAACACTGAATCTGATTCTAAAGAACATTTCATTATCGACAAGGGCTTTTTTTTCCAAATTCTGCAGACTTTCTGTGAACTTTAAAACTAAAAATGTTTTTAAAAAACTTTAAAAACAGTCCTAGCATCCTTACTTCAACTAGTTTCAACCAGGACGGATAAATAAAATGATGTGAGATGATAAATTCATTCAAACGAAATAAAATTAAATAATTAGATACAAGCTTTCAAAGCTAATCTTGCTTTTCTGGCAGCTAGCCTTAAAGGCCTTTTTGTAACGTGTTCAATACTATTGTTAATTGGTTTAATAAAATATTCTGTATGGTCATTTTTGATTAAATTTGAGTATAAAGAATTTAGTGAATATGCCCCTAAGTCTCTATTTAAAGAAATATTATGATTTATTTTGAGTCTAATTTCGATTGATTCCCGAGCCACCTGTTTTATCGACAAATCATTGCTAATGAGAGCAGATTTTTCAAAAGGTATTGTATGGCTAGGTTTATCAAACATTAGCTAAAGTAGAATCAAAGGAGTTATAAGAACTATTAGAAATTAATGCTTTACCTATGTCTTCTTTATGTTGGTATATATATATATATATATAGGCTACAATTTTAAACCTCAACACTGTAAAGAACCAATTTCTACCATTTTGCAGCGTAAAATGGGAGATTTCTTAACAAGACCAAAATGCTATCAAGAAAAATTTCTTAGATAGCCCAATTGACTTGGAGGTATCGAAAAAGTATAAAAGTATCCTCCCTGTTCCAGAGGTCATACTACCTTAAGGTGCTGCATCCGTCCGTAAATCTATACACAACCCGTAAAAAGTGAAGGACTGTTACATAAAACGCATATGAAGTATTATTATAAATTACCCAGCGTTGCATTACTGCACGCCAGTTCTAGGGAGAGAGTAGAAGGTTAGTGGATCTCTTGTGGGATTGGGTCTGCTGAAACTCTTAAAAAGTAAAATGTGCCAGCTTTTCGCGAGATGTCCTTTCTAGCAATGTGAAGTGGGAATTTAACCTCTACCATTCCTTCATTTGAAATAATATATTTAGAGTTAACTATTAGTTTTAATGATAAAAGTAGAAGGACTACTTTATTATTGCGGAAAGATTTCGATGTGAGGCAAAAAATTATATTTCTATTGCTCTATTGGGTGGCTAGAGAAACTCCTCAAGATCAGTATGAAGCACGTTGAAAACTGAAGGGTGTTGAAACGTAGTTTCTATCTAAATCTAATTCTTATTGATTGGAATATGATCCATCAACTATTTTTTACTATTTTGTTTGTTGCTCTTTATACGTTAAGCATCATATTGTTTACTTACCAGAAAAAAGGCGCAAAAGAGTAGGAAGGGGGTGGGGTATTTTCAAGGAGCAATATTTCTCTAATGAATCTTCCCTTAAAAAAATATAAACATCAGTTCTTGAAAAATTATTTTAACATTCTAATCTTAAAAAAAATATCAAGGGACTATCTTTTTCAGGGGCTACTTTCATCCATTTTCAATGCGTTTGTTATCCAAAAGTTGAACTTCAGTGTCCAGGTCCAGGGCCAGGCGCAAGGGGGGGGGAGGGTCCGTGCGCAATTATATCACACCAAATGTGAGCTTAAAAATGAACGTAAAAAAAGTTTTCAAATGAAAATAAAGAGCGAGATTAAAATTAAAAAAGGAAAGATATTATCATGGATATGAAAAGGGCTGTCACTTCCTAAGTCTCCCATTTATGCAAAAATTTTAACCTTGTCCCATTGATGCTTTAATCCCGAATGCTGTAATAAAAAAGCAATGTAGTAAAAAGCATTTTAGTTTTTTTCACAGTGCCTCCAGAATGAAAAGACCCATCTATTTGTATTTATTTTAAACAATAAACCTTTCAGCTTAAGTGTTTTGAAAGGCAATTGGTAAATAAAACACTTACAATAGCAAAAGGGCTATTCTGTTTCGACTCTAAAAAGCATTATGTTTAATAGTAGTCAAACTACAGCACAAACAGAGATAGGGGGAGGGGATTAGAGCCCTCATCGTATTAGGGATGTTTTGACCAGTTTGTTTGTTTTAAGTTTTAACATTAATATTTGCTTTCATTTGTTTTAAGTTTTAACATTGATATTTACTTTCATTTGAAGAAACTTGTTTTTTAATTTCTCTTCATTTTTAGCATTTTATTCGGTATAACATCAAACAGTTCGTGGTAACAAACTGTAGTAAGGAGCGACCCGGCTCAATACTAACCGAAACTACTAACCGTCAAACTACAGCACAAACAGAGAGAGGGGGAGGGGATTAGAGCCCTCATCATATTAGGTATATTTTGACAGTGTATGTTCGTTTTAAGTTTTATCATTGATATTTGCTTTCATTTGAAGAAACTTGTTTTTTTAATTTCTCTTCATTTTTAGCATTTTATTCGATACAACATCAAACAGTTCGTGGTAACAAACTGTAGTAAGGAGCGACCCGGTTCACTACTAACCGAAACTCTAAAAAACGGAATTTTGATACCAATAGTTACATAAAAAAAATTGCATTTTAAAGCTGATTTTAAATATATAAGTTTTATCAAGTCTTACCCATTTGAGCCTTTTGTTTTGAACCTGAGAAAATTAGCCTTATTTTACAAAATAGGGGGGGGGGAACACCCCCTAAAGTCATAGAATCTTAACAAAAATCACACCATCAGGTGCACTTTATCAGAAAACCCTACTCTCGAAGTTTCAAGCTCCTATCTATCAAGAATCTTTCCATGGAGGAATTTATCACGAGCAAAGAGAATTTCCATGAAGGGGGCGCAGGATTTTCTAGCATTATTTAGAAAAACAATGTGAAAATAAATGATTTTTTGAACTGGAAGTAATGTATTTAATGTAATAATAACCGGAAGTAATGTAATAATAAGATATTACGTATTTAAGGGGATTCGTCTCCTCCACAATACCTTGCTCTACACGCTAAAGTATTTTTAGTAATTTCAACTATCTATTCAAGGGCCTTTGTGATTCAGGGGTCACTGTTAAAGATTTGGGAGACAATTCAAGCTTTAGTGTAAAGAGCGGAGTATTGACGAGGGGGTGAACCCCCTCATATACGTAATAAAAATACTCAAATATAGAAGTTTTTACGTAAGTTAATTCGTAAGGTACGCATGTTTATTACTAACAAAAACTTTCTTTAAAAAAATCTAGTTTTTTTAAATAGCCGAACATTGGTGGGGCAATTCCTCCCCCACAGCTTTTTGTCAAAATCTTGCGATCAAAACTATGAGAAAGCCATTTAGAAAAAAACGTGCAAATTTCGTTTTGATTATTCATGTGCGGTGAACCAAAATCGAAACATCCATTAATTCAAAAACGTTCAGAAATTAAATAAAAAAACAAGTTTTTAAACTGCAAGTAAGGAGCGACATTAAATCTTAAAAAGAGAAATTATATTCTTAGAAGAGGAATTATTCCGCATATTAAAGGGGTTTTCCCCTCCTCAACACCTCGCTCTTGACGATAAAGTTTTTTACTGTTTTAACAAAGACAGTTGTAACAAAGAGCCAACTTTAACGTAAAGAGCGGGGTATTGAGGAGGGGACAACCCCTTTAATATACGGAATAATTTCTGTTCGTTTTAAGTTTTAATGTTGCTCCTTACTTGCAGTAAAAAAAAAACAACTTGTTTTTTATTTAATAAATATAAGGAGGACATCTGTCCTAACTGTTCTGGACTTTACACTAAAGTTTATGAAATGCACCTTGAGCATGAAAGATATTAAACATACCTGGGAAATGCTTCGTTACACCATCATAACCTGTATGCGAAACTCCATTTAGATGTGCCAGTGTCCCAATCTTATTTCGCAAGATCCTTGAGATTGAACTAACAGAAGGTACATTGAATTTATCACATACTCCGTCGGCCAACAATCGGTCACGGATCTCCCAGGCAAAAATTCCTGGGTCTTTGTTCTTTAGCTCTTTTATATAGTTGACGACCTACAAGGTTAAAACATAATTATGCTTATGTTATAAATAACAGTAATATTGATAATAAACGCAAATGGAGATATTGCAGTTAAAACCAAGACTGGATCTGGCAAATGAACTCTTGGGCAATAAAATAAATCTAAAAAATTATGTTGACGATTTCTGTTAAATAAGTGTAATCTCAAGAAAGTAAAATTTACGCAAATGAATTCCACTAGCTCGGTTTAGCTTAATCAGCTAGGTTGGCTTGGTTGACTAACCTAATTGCCTAATTTTGCTTAATCAATCAGCTTCAGTTATACGATTAGTTAGTCCAACAATCTACTTAAAATATTGTAATTGACTGCGTGATATGTTTTAGTCAATATTTTGGCCATTTGTGTTTGTCAAGCTTTCATCCAAAAGGCCAACTGAAAAAATCAATTTGTCAGAACTAAATGTATGCTGTGTCGACGAAAGAAAATTAGTTCTGTTTCCTTTTTTTTTATCCAAGTTCCTTTATGTCGTTCGCATTTTGTCTACCGACAGAGTCTAGCCATCTTAACCCCTGACAAAATGTCAGGTGATCTCAAACTACTGAAAAGAAAACTAACTTAACGTAAATTTTCCTTTGCCAGACTAAATTAGAAAAAAGGTCAAGGTAATCGAAAGATAACAATGAAAAAATTTTAAATTCGAAATTAGCACAAACTCGGGTCTATAAAATGTCAAACTAAAAATGAACAGAATTTACAAGAAAAATGAATTTTTGTAACAGCACCGTAGCGCTATTCACCTTACCCCTCCCCCTCCTTGAGTATAGAGCATGATTTGATTTTGCTTAAAACTAAGTCAACAGCTGAAATTTACATTTTATTTTTCCATTTCGTTTTCTTAAAATTTGAAAAGAATGGGTTATTTCAATTTGAGCTGAGTATTTGCTCGTTTTGATGGTATACTTGCAATGTGTCTGAAAATTGTTTTGCCTTCTAATGGGTTTTCTTAAAAGGTTATGAAGGCTGAAATTGCTGCCAGAATCAGTTACCATAAAGTATTAGACTAATCTTAAAGCCTCCTGCTACAAGATGCATATCGATTTTTTTTTCATGAGTATTTCTTTTAGTAGTAGTATTAATTTTATTAACCAAAGGAAATAACACAGACAAAATCAATCGGTAGCACACCAAAAGCGTTGCTTGCGAGGGTGTGTTACTAACAAAAAGAACAAAAAATAGAAGAAAAAAAGAACAAAAACAGAAAAACAATGAGTTAATCTAAAATGAGCAGAAAGGTGAAACCGTGTACCGAGAAAAAAAAAATTATATAAATAATTCATACACAATCAAACAACATAATATCATGATCCCGAAGCAAAAAAAAGAAAACAAAGTTGAGCTCTAAAAGTTGAACCGATTCCGAAGACATCAGGACAGAGGAATAGCCAACAAATATTTAGAAACTGTGAAGTTTATGTAATCTTGCAGACTATATCCATTTAAATCGTTCAGTCTGGTTTTAAAAAGCCTAGTTCGAAGTTGCTCCTTGAAGAAACTTATTTACAAAATACGACAAGAATTTATCGAATACTATACTTAACATATAAGAAAAGATAGACATTGCAGTGATTTCCGAATGATGATAGATTTTTATTCGCCAATAAGTCATAAAAAAATTGAAACTAAGGTTTTAGTCTTCAATACACTTCTTAGTTGTATCTGTTTTAACAATAAAACTATGTTGATTTCTCTTCTGATAAATATGATTCTTTCCTATTTCAAATAAATATTTTTCCGAACAGGAAAAACATTTAACGGAGTTCAGCTGCCATTTCTGTAAATGACACATTTTTGGACAAGGTGGTACATTATATCTACTTTTTTGGTGCAAAAAAAGCATGGGGTGGGCAGTATTAAGGACAATTTACACAATCACGACACTCATATTAACATAATATTGCAACCATGAGCAGGACTTGCACCAGAGGTTTTATATGGGAGAGAAAAGGTAATAAAAAGTCGATGTTTGTGTATAAAATAGACCCTTAGAAGCTGAAAAAATTCAATGTTATTTTTTTAGTTCACGCACCCTACTGGTAACTTAGTCAGAATTATTTTTAAGCCCTAGTTGTCATATTTCTTCCTTGGGACCAACTTTTCATGAAATATTTTTCACTGTTAGTTACCTGTAAAACATAGGCCTATTGTCAAGTCTTATATGCTCTCATAAAACATAAAATCGCGAAGAAATATGCCCTCTTTGTAATTTTTGGTATTTTTTTTATCTTGAGCATTTTTAGGGAGGGGCCACACTCGAAGGGCTTAGGAACCCGGGCCTCTCCCCCAGAAATCCTATATTTGAGGCCACTTTTAATCAAATTACTAAATAAAGTTTGTATTTTTATTATGAAGACACCCCCCGAAAACTTTTCATGATTAGCCTCCCCCCAGAAAAAAGTTGTTGGGCTCTTGCCTGTTTGAAGGGTCTCACTAAAAGCCAAACTTGCTCATTATATGGATTTCAGGAACATATGTAGGTCTTAATCATATTCTGTGGCTCCTGGAATTCATTGGCCCAGCTTCCGTAGCTCTAAGGATTATGGTCCATGATTTGAACTTGGTTTCCCGAATAAACGCAAAAGATTCTAACAAACAAACAAAAAATGAATTTATGGAAAAAAAATTTCTTACAGTTAGGAACCGCTTGTAACATTAAGACCAATCGATACCTTACCCTTGGCGTTGGCTGACAGTCTCAAACACAAACAGCCCATTAGTGAATTTTCAAGGCTCTCCAAGAAACTCCCAAACCAGCAAAATTGTTCAAATGAAAGTAGTGTACTACACAATACTCCTACGGGTACACCTTATTTGGGCACTAAAGCATACCTATACTAAATTAGAGCATTGACCTACACAGAGAGTAGCATACCCAGACAGGTATCCGATCCTTTTTGGGTGAGTGACCTACATATTCATCTTAGGATATGATTAGCAAATATTCAATATCCACTGAATAAAACCAATGTCCAGTTATTATAATACTTAATTTTCAAGTCATGACAATTATATGAATAAACTTTTTATCTTTTGAAAATATTGCTTAGTATTAGGGTATACATAAATTCGAAATTAATAAAGTCGTATTTACTTTAAGCAATGATACAACAGCATTTGATCTTCCATGCTTCACCTCAAAGAGCCCCAGTGCCCCTTTCCCACATTTACCTTCCCCTTTTTTGGACTTATAATCTTCGCAGCTTAGAATTTTTTGGACTCAGAAATTTTTGATTTATGATGGTATTCTGCATGTCGTTATTTCAATAAAAATATTTTGTGCATTACTCTGTTATGCTTCCATTATTTTTAGGGTACACTAGCAAGTCGAACGCTTAGAACATTTATTAAAAAGTCAGAGATGTAAAAAAAAGCAATTTTCAGAGACATAGATACTACTAGCGGGCTCAGATGGGGTATATTAGAATCTGAGATATGTTCAAAGGGCTTTTACTGAAGTTACAAGCCCAAAGTCAGACACACAAACACACAAAAACAGGCATAAAAAGAGAGAGAGATAGAGAGAGGGAGAGAGAGAGAGGGGGAAACAAACACCCACAGCCCCTCAGATACAAAAAAGCTACTAACACACTTAGCTAGACACTCAAACACACAAAGACAGACACATAAACATGCAAGCACCCGCTCAGACACACAGGCACAGTGAGAGAGACAAGGAAATAGCCACTCGGACAAACCTGCATAGTTAGAGAGAGAGAGAGGTAAAAATACCTACAAAACCCAATATTCCGCAACACAAACTCACAAAGACAGACACAGAAACATGCAAACGCCCACTCAGATACACAGGTATAATGAGAGAGACAAGAAAACAGCAACTCAGACACACATGCATAGTGAGAAATATACTGACCATTGCTTTAATTCAGTCAAGATCGAGTATTTGCTAATCATGTCCCGAGAGGAATATGTAGGTCATTCACCCAAAAGCATCGGATTTATGTTTATTTCATGTTTCCGGTTCTGTCTTTGTGTGTTTTTGTGTCTGACTCTGTGTGCTTGTGTTTTTGTATTTCTCTTTCACTATGCCCGTGTGTCTGATTGGCTGTGTGCTTGTCTCTCTCACAATACCTGTTTGTCTGAGCGGGTGTTTGCATGTTTCCGTGTCCCCTACTCTCTATGCTACTATGTAAGTAGGTTAATGCTATAATTTATTATAGGTACACTTTAGTGTCAAATAAGGTGCTCCCGTAGGAGTATTGTATAGTACACTACTAACCATACTTTTTTTTACGATGTCCTAGCATGTGTGCTAGAACATTCTTAGGCACTACACTTTCCTGAACTTCAATGAGAAAATTCAGTTTCATTTAGTAAAAAAAACACACTTTCTAATTATGCAAGTTTGACTAAATATGGAAATTTCTATCTACGGTACGAAACTCCCAGAAGTCAAGTGACTTTTCTAAGCTTTCCAAGAAAGTAGGTGACGGCTTTTGATGTTCTGTCGCTTATTCGGGTTTCTTGGTCCACAAGCTACAGCAAGACCGCCCAATAAATTTTATGTGGTTTGGCCACACAAACTAAAGAAGTTTCTAATTTATGAGATCGATCAATTCACTAAGGTAGGCTACCACACCGCTTTAAGTCAAGATATTGCTGAAGACGCTTGATTGATGTCATTGTTACGCTTTCTGTTCAACTCTTATTTTACCGATACGGTAGTCACACTTAAGAGATAGTAAAGCAAAACTAACCTTAGGAGTGGTGACACGAGGCTTTGAGCCACCAATAGCACCAGGTAAAATTGACCCCGTTTCGTGGTACCTCGCAAGTATTTTTGAAACACAGCCATGGGACACCCGTAACTGCCGAGATATATCACAAGGTCGTATTCCTAATTGAGCGAGCTCAATTATTTTTAGTCTCACTGCATTTGGCAGGGGTCGCCCATTTACAAAAACACCTCCAAGTTGATTGACTTCACCATATTGCTGTAGTGGTTTTGTTTCTGGAATTAAAAACTGAAAAATTGAAGCTTTTGTTGGCGTCTAAAAACAAAGAAATTTAAAAAGTGGATATGACAATCCAAAAAGTTCTAAATTGTATTTTGCTTTGTAGTAGAGTAAAAAAAAAGGGGGGGAACTTGTATGATAACAAGTGTATGATAATATGGTAATCCACTTTTTTGAATTAAAAAATAGTTTGTTTGCGACTATAATAACAGGTAATCAAAGATTTTATTTCCAAATGTTTTTAGAGGAGAAAAAAAAACTGCCTATGTAAAAAGCCAAAACTTCTATTTACCCTAAAAAACAAACTAGCCGATAAAATGAAGGTTGACTAGCTATTAAGTTTAAGTTTAAGTCGTTCTCAAATATAGTGGCAATTTTTAATTTTCCGTTTGAAAATAAACCACATAACATTCGGTAACGAGGGTTGAATTGTACTTGATGTGGATTAGGTAATTCTGCAAATCGTGAAGACAGGAATCCTTCTTTTTAATTCTACTGCAGCAAAATTGTTTTCATGGTCTAGTTTGATGATGCTCTTTTTTCTTAAATTGGTACCCTTTTATGTCTTTTCTATATTTGGCAATTCGAATTTAAAGTTCATAAAACAGCCTCTTTGAAAATATATATATATATATATATATATATATATATATATATATATATATATATATATATATATATATATATATATATATATATATATATATATATATATATATATATATATATATATATATATATATATATATATATATATATGCAGTCAAACATGCTACAACAGCAATAATTAATATGTTCCTTTTATTTAATATTTAGGAGTCTTTTGACTATGGAAAGGTAGTCAAAAGGTACCCTTGAGTATGGTCAAGGATATTAATTATTTCATTTGCAAAAAAATCTTTACATTTTTAAAACGATGTTAATTTTGTTTTAAACAAATTTTTCAATGGTTTTCAATATAAACCAATGCCTGTTTCTATTAATGTTTTTAATGCATTTTTGTATGAAAGTGATTGAATCAAACATCTTTAAAAGCGCTGTTTCTATATTAAGAAAAAGGCTAATAATTTTAAAACCTGTATTTTGTTCCAAAATTTCTTTTAAAGTATTATAGTTGAACAGGAAGTAAATTCATTCAAAATCAGGAAGTGAAAATTAGCAAACATGAAAAAAGTATTTGTTTTTCTCATAGAAGTTTTTTTGGAGCAAGCACTCTCCCACGCGTGAAGATGCCCATCATTCACCAGCTCCAAATTTTAAAAAGTTAGCTAAGGAAGTGAAAACCGGATAAAAAAGCAATGGGGATGTTGTTTTCTGGAAGAAAGTAGAGAAAGTCTAAGTTATTCTTAGAAAAATTTTACGATTCAAGTCCCTGATATTCTATGTCAATCTTTCATGTTCTTTATTGTTTGTTTCTATGTAACAAAAAAGCTTATAAACCTCTGCTGTCGGCAAGTCATAAGTATTATAATAAAAGAATATTTATAGCATCGAATAATTTGCCAGCAAAAACCGCTGAGCAAAACAAAACTACATTTTCCACTCCAACATAGCGGAACAAAGCATTTTTTATGATGATCATTTTTCAAGCTCTTTATGTTAGGATTAGTTGAAATTTGGTTTTTGTAAAAAGCATTGCAAGAAGCAGTAAACAATTTTGATTATTTCTATAATAAATTATGTTTTAGACTAACCATTTTGTTTTTATTTTTGAAAGGAAGTGCCATAAAAAATGAAATAAAATATTCAAAAAACATTGATATATTTGCAGAGGGCCTTCAAAATCATGCCCCCCCCTAAAAAAATAAATATCAGGATTATTATCCTGATATTAACTGATATAAACATATGTTTCATAAAATGTTTAGTTTTTCAAATTCTCTGCTGTAAAGTCTGTTTATGGAATTGTCGAACAGCTAGAGTGGGTTACTGTGGGTGAACGTGTGGGGCAATAAACCACCTCAGTTTTTTGGGATGTGACAGATGGACAGTAATTGATTATATTCAGATTAGTTTTATTTCTATATTTATTTTTTTGTTTCTTAGAGTTTTGCGTTTGAGTAAATTTTTTTTTATCTGAAAACGTCTCAGCGGAGGTTTTTGACCAAAAGTTTTATTCGTCATATTTAACTTACTAGCCGAAAATTTGCATAAGTTTGTTGCTTTTTGGGTCATATACTGATTTTTTACCAAAGCCTGAGTCTACCCCAGAGCTTGAAAGCTCAACAATAAAGTAATTTGAAGAAGATAGACTAGAGACCTTGGTAAATATACCCATCCCATAAGTAGGAGTTCGCATTTGGGTGCAAAGGGTGTAATTCGCAAGCTGGCGAACCAAGCCAGCTTAGCTTCCTGATTTATGTTTACGACGAGCATAAGGCTGCCAGACCGTTATTCAAGGGATGACAAGAATTGACTGGACTCAAAAAGCGGATCCAGGCCGCTAGTGGAAAATATTTTTGGATTACATTTCTTAGCGCTAATTTCAATTATTACGCACGTTTTATGAAACCTCCAATTTTGACATTATTCTTTACTTTGCAATCAGTTGATTCCAAAAATGATAGTATTTTGAAAACCTTGCAAAATCATAAGTGAAACCCAATTATTAACGCTAGCTTATTGAGAAGGTTGAATATGACAATGGAAGCGTGTTTAATTTTCAAATAGCTTTGCATTTCAGTAATAATCCGCCATAATTTTTGCTAGCTGATCTTGTAAGCCAGCTTCAATTTCCACCAGGTAGTTATAGCGGGTGTAATTCGTTGTTACGACACGGATTGTTGCCAAAAACCCCTCTAACAATAATTGGCCATTTTCTAGTACAGCATAATCATGCGGATTAATAATGACTTCACATTGGCTAAGTAAGTCTTTCATACTGCTTTACTTCTTCTTCTTCTTGTTTGAATTAGAATGGAGATCTTTCGCATAGTCTCATGACCGGAACCAAATTCCGATTGGATTATTTTAGCTGACAATCATAGACCACTTGAGTATCTTACATTGAATAGCATGCACTCGCAATGGCAAAGTGAAACAGCAGCTACTATATCTAAAACTGACCCCTTTCCTCATCATAATCACTGGTTGTACAAATTCTATTATTAATCAATATTTCCAGATTTTCTTTCATTTGTAAATCTTTGACAGAATCTTCTTTAAACTAAAAACTATGTTTGACACACTACTTAACCTAAAACCCTATTTCCCAATCTATAAATTCTGGAATCACTGATTCTAGGAAGGAAGGGGCATATCCAAGGTGTCCCTCTAAGGGACACAATCTGGCTTAGGGTCGATAGCAAACAAGTTACAATGTTTAATCATATTAAAATTTATTAAGGCAATAATCCCTCTAAAATTACCAATTATTTTTCTTCACAAATGTATAAGTATAGCAAACGTTCCTGTTTGTGGAACAATCATGTTATAATTACCTTGAAACAAAATACCCGTAATGGTCTTAGCCGCAAATCTATAAAGTTGTCATTTCCCTTGTTGTCCACCACCTGTTCTGCACCCCCTTGAAAAATTTCGGGAGTTAATTAAGAGGTTCTACGAACGATTCAAATGACAAAGATTTTCCGAAACACTAGCAGGTCAACAAAGATTGCGCCTGTCAAATCGTTCATTGTTTTAAACCAAGGGGGTTATACCCTCCATTGTTAAATGACTCTTCTAAGACACAAATGAATCTGATTACTTTTTAGGTTCCCTTTTAGAACTGAGACAAGTCTTAGCTAATGATTAAGAACGCAATTTATAAGTTGAAAAAAAAATCTTTTTTGTTCAATCTACAAAGTAATATTCATTGAAGAACCTGAAAACGACCCTCCTTCCCCCCAAGAATATGAACTAGAAGAAATTTGAAACTTTCTATGATTGGTTAAATATTCTGAATTGTTTAATAAAATACGCCCCCCTCTCCAGCTTTCCCATAAGAATTATAATGCGAATCATAATTCGAGGATAAACATTAGAGGATTTAACCTGGATTATTAATCTTTTGCGGGTCCTTGAAGTACTAAGGATAGGAAACCGGAAATCTAATTGTTTAAATTGGTTAAGTTGAAACTTAAACAACCATATTTCGTAAAAAAAAGAGTAGGAAATATCGGGTAATAGTTAATGAAAAAGACCTCTATGGGCATTTGTGCACTTGTTTGTAGTAACGGTTGCTATATTGCAAAAAAGTAGCGCGGGTGAAAAATAAACATAATATAAGCTAAAAATTGTAGAACTAAAAAGCTTAAGAAGGTGTGGCTTTTTTTTTAAACTGTTGTTGCCTTTCGGAATGAACAGACTATTGGTGTTTAAGTTTTCACAGGCAAAAAGCTTTGGCAAATTTAACCAATTTCTTTCAACAGCAAATTCTAAAACAGCAAAAAGAAAAATATTAGGAAATTGCACTTTTCAGGTATGAATGGACCTAAGCTGGGTCCAGAGGACAAAAAAGTGTTTTTATCTTCACCTTCTCGATAACCCTTAGCGTTTGATTAAATAAAAAAAACTAATTTTTTTAGCTGAAAGTAAGGAGCGACATTAAAACTTAAAACGAACAGAAATTACTCCGTATATGAAATGAGTTGTCCCCTCCGCAATCCCTCGCTCTTTACGCTAAAGCTTTAAATTGTTTTAAAAAGTAGAATTGTGGCAGAGTCAAACTTTAGCGTAAAGAGCGAGGGATTGCGGAGGGGACAACTCATTTCATATACGGAGTAATTTCTGTTCGTTTTAAGTTTTAATGTCGCTCCTTACTTTCAGCTAAAAAAATTGTTTTTTTTTATTTAATTTCTGAACGTTTTTGAATTAATGCATGTTTGGTTTTGGCTCTCCGCACATAAACTATTAAAATGAAATTTGTATATTAATTCTTTTTTTGGCTAAATGCCTTTCTCTTAGTTTTGATCAGACGATTTTGAGAAATAAGGGGTGGAGAAGGAGGCCTAGTTGCCCTCCAATTTTTCGGTTACTTAAAAAGGCAACTAGAACTTTTAATTTTAACGAACGTTTTTATTAGTAAAAAATATACGTAACTTAAGAATTAACTTACGTAACAAACTTTCATAACCTTATATTTTTATTATGTATACGAGGGGGTTTGTACCCTCGTTAATACCTTGCTCTTTACACTAAATCGTATGTTTTGTCCCAATTCTTTAAGAATGACCCATGAATCAGAAAGGCCTATAATAAATAGTCTTAATTACTAAAAATACTTTAGCATAAAGAGCAAGGTATTTATCTCCTCCTAAATACCTTGCTCTTTATGCTAAAGTATTTTTAGAACCCCTCATATGCGTAATAATCTCTGTTCGTTTTAAGTTTCAATGCTACTTCTTCCTTTCATTTGAAAAAACGTTTTCATGTTTATTTTTCATTGTTTTCTTATAGTAATGCTAGAGAATCCTGCGCCCTTGTCATTGAATTTTTCTTTCCCTATGACAGATTCCTCCAAGGAAAGATCCTCCAACATAGCCCCCTCTCCTCAGCCCCACCCCCAAACAAAATAAAATCCCCCTGAAAACGTCTGTACACTTCCCAATAACCATTACTATATGCAAACAATGGTCAAAGTTTGTAACTTGCAGCCCCTCCCCCAGGGATTGTAGGGGAGTAAGTCATCCCCAAAGACATAGTTATTATGGTTTTCGACTATGCTGAACAAAATGGCTATCTCAAAATTTTGATCCGTTGACTTTGGGAAAAAAATGAGCGTGGGAGGGGGCCTAGATGCCCTCCAATTTTTTTGGTCACTTAAAAAGGGCACTAGAACTTTTCACTTCCGTTAGAATGAGCCCTCTTGCGACATTATAGGACCACTTGGTCGATACGATGACCCCTGGGGAAAAGAAAAAAAAAAAAAAAAAAAAAAAAAAAAAACAAACAAACAAATAAACACGCACCCGTGATTTGTCTTCTGGCAAAACTTCTACAGTATGGTTCTCTGATACCCTGAATCTGATGGTGTCATTTTCGTTAAGATCCTACGACTTTTAGGGGGTGTTTCCCCCTATTTTCCTAAATAAGGCAAATTTTCTCAGGCTCGTAACTTTTGATGGGTAATACTAATCTTGATGAAACTTATATATTTAAAATCAGCATTAAAATGCGATTCTTTTGATGTAGCTATTGATATCAAAATTCAATTTTTTAGAGTTTCGGTTACTATTGAGCCGGGTCGCTCCTTACTACAGTTCGTTACCACGAACTGTTTGATAGGATAATAACTTAATAATTTGGCATTGAAGTTTGTATACCTAGATAGTCCCCTCCCTCTACAAACTATGCACATTCAGTAGCTTACTCAACAATGCTCTATTAAGTTTGAATTTCAAAACAATTGGCCAAAAAAGTGTTTGCAAAAATAGTCTAATAAAAACCTCCACAAAATTACAATTCTTTCTTAAGAAAAGTATTCGAATTTTAAAAATCACAATTTTCTTTGGGATTAAATAGTTTTGTTTAAACCAAATTTGTATCACAAGTAATCATTTCACTTCCACCTATAATGAGCAAGCCTATATCACGTTTGCTGCAGCAGCTGCAACCTAGTAAAGAGCTTAGACAGCTCATAGTAACCGGAAATTTAAAAACACGTTTAAAAATCAAAACAGAAAAAAAATGTCTAGTGCGGAACCATTTGAAGCTGACTCGGGAATACTGGCTTTTACTTCGGCTAATCTTAATAATAAATGTTTATTTCGAAGACAAATTTATGAAAATTTCAGTAGAAAGCTTGAAACCCCTCAACAATGGTCTGAAAACGAAATGAAAACTGCACCACTGGAAGCATCACAGTCGAGCCCCCCCCCCCCCCATTTAAGAGATTTACAGTCCCCCGTCTTGACCGACAAGAGAATTTACTTTTTCGAATTGGAAGTAGTGACGATTCTTCCTTTTTTCTGATTATTCTCCTGGGTTTTATATTATACATTGGTGATCTTAAATTTCTAGTGATCTCTAGTTTACCACTGAACCAACAAAACATATTAACTTTGCACAAGAACGACGAACAAAAATCCATTTTGTCAATTGGCTGTAGAATCGGGTTGCAAAAAGTCACCCGTGATCCCTAAACATACAATAAATTGCAGTGAGCCCTATCTTACGAATCTAATATGCCGACAGAGCATTTTAAGCACAAAAGCAGTTATCGTGGGCTCCACAAATTGTATACAAATATTGGGAAATTAGTTTTACAAGTTTGTACACATGACGGGCGACAGCCACTTGATATTCAATTTGGTCGTTTAACAAGGCACAACAGGTCAACATTACCCATATGCAAATTTTCCACGTTTTCAAATCGTTCTAGTGTAGCAAGTCAACAATTGAATTTACATTTTCGACTTAAGATTTCTTATTTTTTTGTGCAATTTTGTTTTACATCAGTAATGAAACATACCGCCTCCCATCCTAATATTGCTTTGCAAATTTTTCAGGGGACCAAACATTTTAGGAAATTGAATATATACGAGATTCAGAATAGGTTCTTGCAGTCACGTGTAGTACCGTAATTGCAACAAAGATTTAGTGAACTGCAATTTTTTGAAAAATACGGTTTCAGCTTCAACTTAAAAAAAGATCAATGTTTTCCAAGCAGAATCAGTTTCAGTCTCAGTCTCACTATGTCATTGGTTGGAATTATTATACGACTAGTTTTATTAAAAATAAATAATTAAGAAAAAACTGTCTAAAATGTTTCTGCTGGAAACTCTATTTTGACAGACTTGCTCTTGGTGGCATTTTACCCCTGTTTTCATCATGTTCAAAGACACCGCTCAGTCATTTCCCGATGATGGATTGATTTCTAGTAGGTTCCCGTGTGTCGGTAATTATGTAAATACTCTGGACAAGTCGTTAGATCCTCAGGCTAATTTCACGCCGTTTAGCGCATCAACTGTCAAAAGGCAGAAAATTATCATTTCTATTCCTAAAAATATCTCTTGGCAGAAATAAATGAAGCAGGAAATTAAATTTCTTATTACAGCATATTTGGAGTGTTGACTACTGGGTTAAAGGCGTGTCTTTAAGTTTTAACGAAACATTGTAGTAGCAAAAATTTTTGTTACGGGAGGGGTTGTAACTTGTCCCTGAGGAATCAGCTACAGAAAATGACTTTCTTACATCTACTTTATAACAAAATTTCCTATTCTATAATATTTTCTTTTGAGTGGGAGAGGGGCTGAAACCCTTCAAAACCCGACTATACCTCACCCACGTAAGGAAAATACTACTTCCATCAAACTGATTACACTCTAATAAATGATTTTTAATGTTGAAAATGCCTGCTGAAACTGTCAAAACCAGTGGCAAAAAGTTCTTCTTTTTAAAGTAAATAATAACTTCGTAAATTTAAATAATTTTGATTATGTGACTCAGCTTACACAACCATGGAGAAAGTCTAGTTAAACTTGCTTCCAATCTCATTAAATAGAAAAGGTTTTTTTTTAACTGCAAGTAATGAGCAACATTAAAACTTAAAACGAACAAAAATTGTCCCGTACATATTGTCCCGAAATTGTCACTGAAATCGTCCCGTACATTGATTTTGGCTCACCGCACATGAATAATTAAAACGAAATTTGCACATTAATTTCTTTGCTAAATAGCTATCTCATAGTTTTGATCGGAGGATTTTGATAGAAAAAGAGTGGGAAAGAAGGCCTAGTTGTCCTCCAATTTTTGGTTACTTAAAATTGCAACTAAAATTTTATATTTTTTACGAAAGTTTTTGTTAGTAATAAATATACGTAACTTACGAATTAACTTACATAATGAACTTGTGTATTTGTGTAATTTTATTACGTATATGAGGGGGTTTGCCCCCTCGTCAATTCCTTGTTCTTTACACAAGAGCTTGAATTCCGTCCCAATTCTTTAGGAATGACCCCTGAATCACAAGGGCCGTAGAATATATAGTTGAAATTACTAAAAATACTTTAGCGTAAAGAGCAAGTTATTGTGGAGGAGACGAACCCCCTTATATACGTAATATTTTCTGTTCGTTTTAAGTTTTAATGCTACTCGTTACTTCCGGTTGAAAAAAAACAATTATTTATTTTCTCATTGTTTTTAAATAATGCTAGAAAATCCTGCACCCCTTTCATGGAAATTCTCTTCTCTCATGATAAATTCCTCCGTGGAAATATCCTCGCATGTAACCCTCTCCCTACCTATCCCCACCCCAACGCTAAAAGTCCCCCCTAAAACTTCTGTACACTTCATAATAACCATTACTGTATGTAAACAACGGTCAAAGTTTGTAACTTGCAGCCCCTTTCCCTGGGACTCTGGGGGAGGAACTCGTCTCCAAAGACATAGTTATAAGGTTTTCGACTAAGCTGAATAGAATGGCTATCTCAAAATTTTGATCCGGTGACTTTGGGGAAAAAATGTGATTTTTTCCCCAAACTTTTTGACCAAATTTTTGGTCACTTGAGAAGGGCAATAGAACTTTCAATTTCCGTTAGAATGAGCCCTCTTGCGACATTCTAGGACCACTCAGTCGATACGATCACCCCTGGGAAAAAAACAACAAACTAACAAATAAAAACGCATCCGTGATCTGTCTTCTGGCAAAAAATACAGAATTCCATATTTTTTTAAGATAGGAGCTTGAAACTTCTACAGTAGGGTTCTCTGATACGCAGAATCTAAGGGTGCGATTTTCGTTAATATTCTATGTGTTTAAGGGTTGTTTTCTCCTATTTTCTAAAATAAGGCAATTTTGTCAGGCTCGTAACTTTTGATGAGTATGACTAAACTTGATGAAATTTATATATTTAAAATCAGCATAAAAATGCGATTCTTTTGATGTAACTATTAGTAACAAAATTCCTTTTTTAGAATTTCGGTTACTATTGAGCCGGGTCGTTCCTTACTACAGTTCGTTACCACGAACTGTTTGATTACCGATATTTTGGCTCTTAAACAAAGGTTTCGTTCAAGTGCAGTTACACAATTTGGGAATTAAGTGCCCCTAGCTCTCTTGTCAATTCTGGATAGGTAGAAGTGTTTTCAATGTTTGCAAGATTTTGGAATTGAAAAGTACAATTCTGGTGAAAATTCAGGATAGAAAAAAAACGATTTTTCTGGAATGAAATATAATATTTAACTGCATTTTGGGGTGGTTCAAATATAACTCATAATATCCATAGGACTAAAATACGCAAAATTAATGAATTTTCTATTTTATTCCTATAGGGAATCTTATGTTAATTATCAAATTCTATTAAGTTATTCAAAGATCTTTCTTTTTTCTGTGAGAAATTTTGCTCCTTGTTTTCTCTCGACGAACCAGAAACAAACACATTGAATTTGGACCTAATAAGCCTCTTTAAACATTTTTAGCATAAATGTAGTAAGTAATTAAATAACAAAAAAACAAGTTTATTTTTAAATGAAAGTAAGGAGCAACATTAAAAATAAAAACGAACAGAAATTACTCCGTATATGAAGGGGCTTTTCTTCCTCAACGCCTCGCTCTTTACGCTAAAGTTTGACTCTTTCTCTTAACTCTATTTTTAGAACACTAAGAAACTTTAGCGTAAAGAGCGGGGCGTTGAGGAGGAAAAGCCCCTTTCATATATGGAGTAATTTCTGTTCGTTTTAAGTTTTAATGTTGCTTCTTACTTTCATTTAAAAAAAACTTATTTTTTTTATTTAATTTCTGGACGTTTTTGAATTAATTCATGTTTTGATCTGGGCTCTCCGCACATAAATAATTAAAACAAAATTTGCATATTAATTAATTGCAATTAACCGGAAGATTTTGAGAAAAAGGAGCGAGGGAGGAGGCCTAGTTGCCCTCTAATTTTTGGATTACTTAAAAAGGCAACTAGAACCTTTAATTTTTCACAAACGTTTTCATTGGTAAAAAATATACGTAACTTACGAATTAACTTACGTAACGAACTTCTATATTCGTATGTTTTTATTGCGTTTATGAGGGGGTTCAACCGTCGTCAATACCTCGCTCTTTACACTAAAGCTAAAATTTTGTCCCAATTCCTTAAGAATGACCTCTGAATCACAAAGGCCGTAGAATAAATAGTTGAAATTACTAAAAATACTTTAGCGTAAAGAGTGAGGTATAACGAGGAGGTAAACCCCTCGTATGCGTAATAATTTTTGTTCGTTTCAAGTTTTAATGCTAATCCTTACTTTCAGTTGAAATTCTCTTTCCCCATGAGAAGTTTCTCCATGGAAATATCCTCCCACGTAACCTCCCCCCTTAACTCTCCCCCCTAAATAAAAAAAAATTCCCCTGAAAACGTCTGTACACTTCCCAGTAATCATTACTATATGTAAACACAGGTCAAAGTTTGTAACTTGCAGCCCCTCCCACGGGGACTGCAGGGGAGTAAGTCGTCCCTAAAGACATAGTTATTAGATTTTTCGATTATGGTGAATAAAATGGATATCTCAGAATTTTGATCCGGTTACTTTTGGGAAAGAATGAGCGTGGGAGGGGGCCTAGGTGCCCTCCAATATTTTTGGTCACTTAAAAAGGGCACTAGAACTTTTAATTTTCGTTATAATGAGCCCTTTCGCGACATTCTAGGACCAGTCAGTCGATACGATCACCCCTGGGAAAAAAAACAACAAAAAAAAAACAAAAAAAAAAAAAACAAACAAAAAAACAAATAAACACACATCCGTGATCTGTCTTCTGGCATAAAATGCGAAATTCCACATTTTTGTAGATAGGAGCTTGAAACTTCTACAATAAGGTTCTCTGATACATCGAATCTGATGGTGCGATTTTCGTTAAGATTGTATGACTTTTAAGGGGTGTTTCTCCCCATTTTCTAAAATGAGGCAAATATTCTCAGGCTCGTAACTTTTGATAGGTATAACTGATCTTGATGAAACTTATATATTTAAAATCAGCATTAAAATGTGATCCTATTGATGTAACTATTGGTATCAAAATTCCATTTTCGTTACCAGAAACTGTTTGAAACTTCCAAAAATGTTTTCAAAACTTTGACAAAATCAAGAAAAATATATGGATGAACAAATTATCTACGCAGGATTTCGCTACAAGGAAGGGTTCAATTTTTTGGGGGAGGGGCACGGCTGAGAAAAAACACCAAATTAGATTAAAATAAAAAAATAAAAAATACCATTAATCAATTATTTATATCTCCTAAAATCTGGTCATTCCAGACAGGGTAGAATGGAGGGAGGCTCAGAGGTACCTTCCCTCGTCGTATGTCAAAAGTATAAATGGAAAAAAAAGTCTGAATTCAGTTCAGCTGTGTATATTTTGAAAAGTGTGCGTAAGATATTTTTATGAGAACATTACTTATTAAACTATTATTCTCTTTAATTTATTCTTATTGGTAGCGTCGTCATTTTTATGACAATATGCCACAGCATTGACTCCCATTCGTAACAAGTGAAAAGCTACTTCATAGAAAAACAACTATACTTTATTGATGGAGTATGTATGTTGCAACGCTGGTTTTCAGCCTTTTTTTCTAATATATTTTTGTGGCTGTTGATGTCATTTCTTTAATGTATCAGATAACAAATGATCTCACACGGAGATCTCAACTACAATATCCCTTTCATCATATTTTGACAACTCCAAAGAATGATTTCCCTATTAGTGACATGGCGTAAACATCAAGTCTCAAATGACATTATGCTACATTTTGACAAGGGGATGAATCAATATACGCATCCTTACAATGACTTTTATGAATTAGATGCATAATTCTCCTAAATTTTAATTAGTCCCGTTCAAATATTCTAAGCTCAATCAGCACCAAAATGCAGATAGAGTCCTGTTAACTTTTATTTCTATCACCGCCACTAATAATTTAGAAATCTAAAGTTATACTGGTGTAACGGAAGGATTTGGGGGATGGATCACCCTTATTCCCAAGTGAAAATGTCCCTTTTTGTTTTTAATGTGTGGTGACACTCTCAAACGATATGACATGTTTTTATTATAACGTGAAACAAGTTTCAATAAAAGGAATATTTTAGTTTTGGAGGCCATCTTTGCAAGAAATCCAATTTTTTAAGAATGACTTCTGAAACACAAGGGTCGTTTATGTAGAACAATAAGAAGCTTTTTTAAAAGTAGCAAAAACAGCTTTAGCGTGAAAAGTGAGGTATTGAGGGGGAATCCCCCTCATACATAATAATTTCTGTTCATTTTAAGTTTTAATGTTGATCCTTACTTTCAGTCGAAAAAGCTTGTTTTATTTTGAAATTTAATCCTTAACTATAATCGAGAAAAACTGTCAAAATTGTGTCAGGAAACAAGTTCCACTATCAGTAGTTTTTCACTAAGTAAAGAGGCTCAAAGTGGCTTCAGTAATAGTATCCTTTGCCTGAAGTCCTATGGCTCTTAGAGATGTCACTGGTGAAGACATGTTATATAATTAGAATTAACTGATAGCTGCCTTAAAATAACAAGGGACAGAAAAAGTTATACGGAGGGCAATCCGAGCAGGCAGAAGTGTGACACCTGGGACATAACGAAATATTTGAAAAAGTTCTGTAGAGCGAAATAGGAGACATGACATTCAACCCTCGCAACCGAAGACTTGCTACCTTTGAAGCAAGGACCGAAACGCAAAGAAAATGTAAACCACATGACACACAGTTCTGTTGAGTGTTGTAGGGTTAGGAAAAAGTTATCCTAATCATTCTCTTGCGGCAAGATATGCAAGATTCCTTAGATGGGTCTGTAAAAAGAGAAGAAGCCTAGGCAATTTTGCCATCTAAGCCAAATTGAAACAAAGTGACAACGGATGACTTTGTTTCGTATTCAAAGATTTATAAAAATATGGCAACAATGGTCAAGAGGAGACTTTATTATTCGAAGCTAGGCTTCCTCGGCATATGTATATTGAAAAAATAAATGGCCAAATGCTTCTTAGAGATTAATCTTGAAATAGGGTGCTGAAAAGGGTTAGCCATTTTCCCCAATATAAGTATTTTTTTTTTGTCCAAAAAATCAATTTTTCTGCGCAATTAGCTTTTCATTATTTTTCACTTCCAATGGATTTTTAATGGATTTGCAACATTCGTTAAAAACATTTTAATTCAAAGAAAATCCTAAGTCACTACTGTTTTTTCAGCATCAACATGTTGAGGTCTCCAAAAATGCTTGCTGTTGATCTGTCTGTTAGTTTAAAACATTTCTATTTGTCTTTTAATTTTTTTTCAAAGACGGGACCATATATGCTACTAATTCTGAAAATCATTGTTTTGGAAAACACATTCACTCCCGTGCAAAACTGCAAAAGGGGTAAAACAAGAACCTTCTGCGAAGTACATGTAAGAATGGCATTCTACATTTGTTTGATTTCCAAAAGAAGTTGTTCAGTAGATCTGATTTAGAAATATTTAGTTCGTACCCTTTATTCTATCAAATAATAGATTCAATACCAGAAAGAAATTGCTTGGCGCTTGACCTTTTCTATTGTCGCTTTTCCGTCGGTTATCTTCTAAGCAATGAACTAACGGAACGCGTTGCATAAGCTCAAATTCAACGATACTGTAAAACAAGACTGTCTTACTGTCTGTGCTATAAAAGCACCAGACGAGCATTTATAAAATAGTTATTTGATATTCAAGTCGTCCTGTTAAACAAAAAGCACCGGAATTAATTATTAGTGTAGGAGTATAAGAAGCGTACAATGTTTTAGGGGGTTTAGTTAATACTGGGAGAGGTCACTTCTCCACAGCTAGTGAATATCCAATGAGATTTTGCTCCCGAACCAGTGGTGAAAACTGCGACTGAAACCGTTTAATTTGGAAATCTGGCAGCAGCTTCGGCTGCAAAAATTTTTGCAGCTGCTCTTGTGGTGGGAATTTTGGAGCCCATTCAAGCACTTTTCGTAATGATTACTTCTGGTCTCCAGTACAAGATAGCCAGTGATGACGAATTAAAACCGGACCGATTACTGTTCATCGATCCCTGACAGATATCTACGCAATTCAGCACATTTTAGGCTACGTGTGCAAGATCTGGCCAATCTGGCCAATCTGGCAAATAACTGGCCAATTTCAACAACATGACTATGCCCACGCATCACAAAAAGTAAGTTTTGCTTGCCTGCCAGCTTAGAATTTTTTTTCCTCACCGGAATTGTCATCGATACACCTGTATCTACAAAACATTATCCCTTGGCTTTCTCAAGATATAGGCCAAATGAATACTTATCCAGACGTTGAACAAGAATTGAAGTCTTATATAGGTAAAGACGCATCCTAGTTTTTAATTTTTTTTTTTAATTATTAATTTTTTAAAATTTAATTTGAAGTTTTAATTTTTAACCACTAATATGTGCAAAGGAGGGATGAATAAAGCTTGGGCTTTTCTCCTGCAGTAGTGAACAATAAAGATATGAAACTTATTCATTTATAAACTTATTTTGAAATTTCTAAGCTTTAAACTCGGTTGGATCTGTGCAGTGTCTATCGTAAAGAGACACAAATCTATCGAAATTGAGGAGTCAAAAAGAAAGGGATCACAAATGGAGGCTCGGAGAATTTAAGCCCATACCATGCAAGATCTCTGTACATTTTAGAATGCCATCCATTAAATAACTCTATTTTAGTGTTTTTCCAAATTTGTCTTTCAAACAGTTCTTGGTAACGAACTGTAGTAAGGAACGACCCGGCTCAATAGTAACCGAAACTCTAAATATGGAATTTTGATACCAATAGTTACATCAAAAGAATCGTGTTTTGATGCTGATTTTAAATAGATAAGTTTCATCAAGATCAGTTATACTTATCAAAAGTTACGATTCTGAGAAAATTTGCCTCATTTCATAAAATAGGGGGAAACATCCCTTAAAAGTCATACAATCTTAACGAAAACCACACCATCAGATTCAGCGTATCAGAGGACCCTGTTGTAGAAGTTTAAAGCTCCTATCTAAAAAATGTGGAATTTTGCTAATTTGCCAGAAGACAGATCACAGATGCGTGTTTATTTGTTGTTGTTTTTTGTTTGTTTTTTTTGTTGTTTTTTTTCCAGGGGTGATCGTATCGACTGAGTAGTCCTAGAATGTCGCGAGAAGGCTCATTTTAACGGAAATTAAAAGTTCTAATTCCCTTTCCAAGTGACCAAAAAAATTGGAGGGCCCCTAAGCCCCCTCCCACGCTCATTTTTTCTCAAAAGTCACCGGATCAAAATTCTGAGATAGCCATTTTATTCACCATAGTCGATAAACCTAATAACTATGTCTTTAGGGACGACCTATTCCCCCGCAGTCCCTATGGGAGGGGCTGCAAGTTACAAACTGTGGCCTGTGTTTACATATAGTAATGGTTACTGGCAAGTGTACAGACTTTTTCAGGGGGATTTTTGTTTGTTTAGGGGGGAGATTTGAGGGTGGGTTACGTGGGAGGATATTTCCATGGAGAAACTTGTCATGGGGGAAGAGAATTTCAATGAAGGGGGCGCAGGATTTTCTAGCATTATTTGAAAAAAACAAAGTAAAAATAAATATGAGCAGTTTTTTCTACTGAAAGTAAGGAGCAGCATTAATACTTAAAATGAACAAAAATTATTACGCATATGAGGGGTTTACCTCCTCGTTATACCTCACTGTTTACGCTAAAGTATTTTTAGTAATTTCAACTATTTATTCCACGGCATTTGTGATTCAGAGCTCATTCTTAAGGAATTGGGGCAACATCTAAGCTTTAGGGTAAAGAACAAGGTATCAACGAGGGTTGAACCCCCTCATACACGCAATAAAAACATAGGAATATAGAAGTTCGTTACGTAAATTAATTTCGTAAGTTACGTATATTTTTTTTACCAATGAAAACGTTTGTAAAAAATTAAAAGTTCTAGTTGCTTTTTTAAGTAATCAAAAAATTGGAGGGCAACTAGGCCTCCTCCCTCGCTCCTTTTTTCTCAAAATCTGAAATCTTTTGAGAATTTTTTTCTCAAAAAAATCCGATTAATTGCAGTTAAATAATATGCAAGTTTCGTTATAATTATTTATGTGCGGAGAGCCAAGATCAAAACATGCATTAATTCAAAAACGTCCAGAAATTAAATAAAAAAAAAAGTTTTCTTAAATGAAAGTAAGGAGCAACATTAAAACTTAAAGCGAACAGAAATTACTCCGTATATGAAAGGGGTTTTTCCTCCTCAATACCCCGCTCTTTACGCTAAAGTTTCTTACTGTTTTAAAAATATAGTTAAGAGAAAGAGTCAAACTTTAGCGTAAAGAGCGGGGTATTGAGGAGGAAAAGCCCCTTTCATATACAGAGTAATTTCTGTTCGTTTTAAGTTTTAATGTTGCTCCTTACTTTCATTTAAAAAAACTTGTTTTTTTTATTTATTCCTATGAAATAACTTACTGCAAACCAGTCTGCACCTAAAGTATATGCAATGGCCAAAGATTGTTATTGTGAGCAGGGCCATTCTTCTCATGCAGTTTTGTTACTCTTTGATAAATGATAATGGAAGGCCCGTGGCTCTTGGTGCCCCACTCCCCCTAAAAACAGTATATTTTGACTGGTACTACTTTTAAGTTTGTTTTGACAACGTGAAACTATTTACCCAAATATAAACAAATTTTTGTAAATTCCCCTAAAATATTCGCCGAAACCTTAATTGTGCTTTCACACTCCGTCGTAGAAACTTCAAACTTAAGATTTTATGCTACGTTGCGTAATCTTATGAATAAATTTTGTCTGTAATGTAGGCAATGCTGAGTAGACTTGATCTCACCATAGAATACGCGTAACGTAAGCTTGTTTTATGTTATGGAAAAGTCAACATAGTAGCAACCAAATGGATTTTCTAGATGAACTGCTAGCACATTTTAAACATAAATTAATAGAGTTTTTTTCTAGAAAGCTTTCATACTTGATCAGAGCTTGAATCTTCATCCCTATTTTTAATTTCCGAATAGTCTGCCAAGTGGGGCTGTGGTGATTTTAGACAAAGATTGTGATGTTATTGTCGATTTTTAGGCTGTTTTTTTTGTGAAAGGACTTGTTTAAGCGTGAAAGGTCACACCTAATATAGCATTACCGAATCGCTTGGCATACAAAATTAAATAAATAGCGTTAAAGCCGCTTAGCAAATATGGTGTTAATTGTGATAACTGATTGTTATAACTTTTATCATTTTGCAAACTAATATTCATGGAACTATGTTGTACAATTAAAATATTATGCTTATTGCCTGCTATGCACTGTCTGTCAGCTCTAGACTTTGTCGTTCGAATAAAAAAGAAAATAAAATAGAAAGACAGATAAACAAAAAAAGCACAAAAACCGTGCTGACTTCACTTTAAATAGGGTATATTTAAATAAAATATAATAGGGAGACTACTCTATTTCAAATGCATATCTGGGAGTTTTTTTTATGGAAAGGGGTATTTCTTAGCCCTGAAACCCCCCTCTGGATACGGCCTTGTTCAATGGCATAATTTTTCAATCCAATATAGCTTTTGAGGACCATAAGAATTGTGAAACATGAGGTATTTTTAATTGTTTACGCTTATTATAATAAATAGCTCCCCTGTGCCTTTTAACGCTGTTTCAAGTCTAAATAGCGAAAGAATATTGAACTATTATCTAAACATTAGGATCTATTAAGGGAATTATAAGTTTGAAAAATTCTAAGGGTTGTTCGAATGTTATATTGGGGTGTTATATAAATGTCTCGAATGTTATATAACGTTATACTATGTTCATTGAGGGACTCAGAATAAAAATATATTTAAGAACAGGGACATTCGGAAAAACCTATAACTAATTCTTGAAAAATCATTGATATTTTCAAAAGCGTCTAAAATCCTTTAGATATCAGTTATGCACACACGGGAAGTTGCAAGTGTTAACTGCCTGTAACGAATAAACTAAGCTTACCCATATTCATTTTCCTGCTTCAGTTAACTTTACGCACTCTTAGTTCACAAATTACCCGTGTACCTAGTTCAATCGAGCATTCAACCTTAGCGGTTACACATGAACACAACTGACCCGGAGTTGGTTAGGGTCATACCATGGCTGGAAAAGGACCGCCTAGCCGTTTCTAATAAACTCCTCCTCTTTTAGAAAAAGTGTGTTAAATGAGCCTAGATCTTAGAACCAGGGCATATCCTAAGCTCCAATTGGTTGCAAGCCGTTTGGAACATGAATAAGTGAGCTGGCGAAGGAAAAGAGATATAAAAATTTGTGCCTTTGTGGGTGATATAATATATTGGTTTCAGATGTTCCGTAGATGAAGGATAAGGTATCCCAAAGGGTTAGCGAAAAACATTTGGAATGCATAAAATGTTCTTTTTTCCCCTAGCAGAACGTTTTTTCTGTTTCATTATCAATGCCGACGTCTTCAATCTTCTCCTTTTTCTCATTGGATTTACCCCTTTGTTCTATACTTTTTTTCTCAAGAAAAACTTCTGTCTGTTCGTCAGAAATGACATTCTAATTTTTTTTCTGGGAAAGCAACTACAGAGCAGAATATTCCTAAAACGATATTACATAATGAACAACATCTCAAAGCTTATTTCCTTTTTGATAAGTTTTTGATTTGATATTTGACCTCTAGGGTTTGAGATCTATAAAAATATAAAACCTATAAAAGTAAAGTTTCATATGTTTTATGACCTGACTTTGACTTCGATTCAGATCGTTCAAAGGCCAAACTCTGACAGCTAAATTCTTTGAGGCAAAAGCCTGAAAGTTGTGTCGAGTTACCTTGGAATTACTACACTAATTGAAAACTATTAAGATATGAAAAACAATCATAAATGCTAATTTATTTCGGTTTTAAAGGTGTATTACTCCATTCTACCCCGTCCCCCTCCTTCCTGATGGATAGATATGCAGCGAGATTTATTTTTAAGATTCATTTACTTAAGTGAACTGTATCACTGTTGTTTCTGTAATGGAATT
This sequence comes from Artemia franciscana, assembly GCF_032884065.1. NCBI lineage: Eukaryota > Metazoa > Arthropoda > Branchiopoda > Anostraca > Artemiidae > Artemia > Artemia franciscana. Next base: position 47,424,324 of record NC_088869.1, read on the forward strand.
TGTCAATTATGTCACTTGATGTTTATTTAACCTGAACGTGAAAAAAGGGGAGTCATAGGAGTGGATGTGTCAAGTCTAAATTATCGTGAGAGGTTTTGACCAATGGTCTGACCTTCAAACAATTCATGAAAGGCTCTCCAGATCAATCAAGACGCAAAGGGAATATATTACCTACCCTTCCTTCATTTGAAGGTTGTAATTAATTTTCAGTTATATTTTGTAATAATTCATAGCCTAATTCCTTCGTTTCCAGACTTTGTTTTCAGGATGTACAGTTGATTTTCAGGCGTAATGGCTATAGAATATGTACAAAGAAGGAGCGACATTGTACAATCCTAGTTTCCTTTTAAGTGGAAAAACACCTGTTTAAACTGCCCTTTCCTGCTATTTTGTACAGCATATGCTCTAATCAATTGACGAACTTTTTTAGTTTCCCCTCCAAGATTATTCTCCCGAATGATGGTCGGTTTTAATCAGGGCAGTTAACTTTTTAGTCTCTGAATTGTTAACTGAGTATCTAAAAATGTGTCCGTCTTGAAATCTCAAAAACTAGAGTTTTCTTTACCAGTTTTATTATTAACCAAAAGACATTTTGTAAACCTCTTTCAAAGTGACCACTTAATATCAAATATAATGAAAAAAAAATATATAAGAAATATTCATACATAATTACTTAGTTTGAAAGCATGAAACTCATATAAGCATGTAAATCCCCTACTATGAAGAAAATACTTTGTTTACAACATCTATGGCAAAACCTGGATGCTAAAAAAAAGAAAAAGAAAAAAAAGAAAATTTGCTACTTTGATGAAAAGCCGGAGGTTAGCTCTGGTATTTTTATGGGGCGGGGGTCAAGAGGTGGTCCACATCTGGATAGTCAGCGGGCTAGGTTTATCCTTCAGGAGAAAGCAGTGGTGGTTCTGGCCTCTTCAATTCGCTTATACTTTCAACAAGTATTAAGTATTAACATATAAGCATTAGATTAAGTACGCAACTTACTGTCAACTATAACTTCTACGTTATTTTAATAAAGATAATATTTCAAAACTATAAAATGATTATAAATTTTAGATTATTTATTTTAGATTTGCGGCCCTCCAATTTCTGCACCCGGGCGAGGGCCCTATTAACCCTCCTCCTCTAAACAACTTATGGGAAAAGGGGTGTTGGAAAACTTGTGAAAAACACAAGCCTATATGTGTTTTAAAGATGTCTGAAAATTTTGCTGTTCCAAATTTTCTCCCATTAGTCAAAAAAAAAAAAAAAAAAAAAAAAAAAAAAAAAAAAAAAAATCAAGCCTCTTTGTTGAAAGGGACCATCAGTAATATTAGCCAAAGCTGAGGCTGGACATTCATTAGATCAGGTTTTTAATTAATTCGGTCAAAGTTGGCCTGCTTTGACTGTTAAGATTGTCTTCACTTTCTGTTTTTGTTTTACTATAAGAAGGCGTAGACGAGAATCAAATCTCTTTTCAATACCTTTGCCTTCTTGTTCCACTTTCTGTTGCTTTTTCAAAGTTGGTTCTGAGTCAAGGAAAGAAAGTTTGACTCTTTGTTACAACTCTACTTTTTAAAACAACAAAAAACTTAACGTAAAGAGCCAAGTGTTGAGGAGGGGACAACCCCTTTCATATACGGAACAATTTCTGTTCGTTTTATGTTTCAATGTCGCTCCTTACTTGCAGTTAAATTTTTTTATTTTTTTTTATTTAATTTCTGAACGTTTTTGAATGCATGTTTTGATTTTGGATCGCCGCATATATATAATTAAAACGAAATTTGCACATTAATTTTTTTACTAAATAACTTTCTCATAGTTTTGATCAGACGATTTTGATAAAACAAAGGGCTGGGGGAGGAGGTCTAGTTGCCCTCCAATGTTTGGTTACTCAAAAATGCAACTAGATTTTTTTATTTTTTTACGAACGTTTTGTTAGTAATAACTATACCTAACTTACGTAATGAACTTCTATATTTGTGTATTTTCATTGCGTATGTGAGGGGGTTTGCCGCCTCGTCAATACCTCGTTCTTTACACTAGAGCTTGAATTTTGTCCCAATTCTTTAAGAATAACCCCTATATCACAAAGGCCGTAGAATAAATAGTTGAAATTACTAAAAATACTTTAGCGTAAAGAGGAACATATTGTGGAGGAGACGAACTCCCTTATATACCTAATATTTTCTGCTCGTTTTAAGTTTTAATGCTGCTCATTACTTCCAGTTGAAGAAACATTTTTTATTTGTTTTCTCATTTTTTTTAATAATGCTAGAAAATCCTGCACCCACGTCATGGAAATTCTCTTCCCTCATGATAAATTCCTCCATGGAAAGATCCACCCACTTAACCCCCTCCCCCAACCCACTCCAACGCGAAAAATTCCCCTGAAAACGTCTGAAAATCCATAATTACCATTACTGTATGTAGACAATGGTTAAAGTTTGTAACTTGCAGCCCCTCCCCTGGGGACTCTGGGGGATGAAGTCATCCCAAAGACATATCTATTAGGTTGTCGACTAAGCTGAACAGAATGGCAATCTCAACATTTTGGTTCGGTGACTTTGGGGGAAAAATGTGCATGGGAGAGGGCCTAGGTGCCCTCTATTTTTTTTGTCACTTAAAAAGGGCACTAGAACTTTTAATTTCCGTTAGAATGAGCCCCCTCACGACATTTTAGCAGATATTTCGCGAAATTTTTGTAGATAGGATCTTGAAACTTCTACAGTAGGTTTCTCCGATACGCTGAATCTGATGGTGGGAATTTCGTTAAGATTCTATGACATTTAGAGGGTATTTCCCTCTATTTTCTAAAAAAAGGCGAATTTTCTCAGGCTCTTAACTTTTGATGGCTAAAACTAAACTTGATGAAACTTATATATTTAAAATATGCATTAAAATGCAATTCTTTTGATGTAATTATTGGTATCAAAATTCTATTTTTTAGAGCTTCGGTTACTATTGAGCCGGGTCGCTCCTTACTACAGTTCTTTACCACGAATCGTTTGAAACATATTAATTTTGCAACGAATGTAGATGGTTAGTAATCGCAAGTACTTTATCCACCTATTCTGCGCTCATTTTTTTTCGAAGCATTGCGATGCAACAGGGAAAAATTCAGTAAAAACAGATATTAGAAATAGAAGGGGGAGGGGGTAATAATATCAATGATAAAACTTGTCTGCTTTAGGGTTTGCCGTTCTACTTCACTTTCATGTGAAAACTAAATTTTATCCTAAATATGATGGGGACCGTTCTTCATACTAATTATTAACTTTTTATCAAACTATTGTTAAATCTCTCTTCAATTTCTCCACACTTTTCACTTGGAGTTTCTTCTTTGCTTTCACTTCTTTTTTAATGGGAATACTTCAAGTATGAAAGGGTCATTTTGGTTTACTTATATTCCACAACAAACTTCTAGATTAAATGTTTAGAAAGGATATTGGTAAATAAAACAACTGCAACTACTAGTAAAAAAATATTTATTGCCTTCTAATGCATAGAGAACAAGCTAAACTTCAACGTAAAGACTAAAGAATTGAGAGAGATAGTGGCTCCCTCAGGCACGTAAGCCCAAATCTTTACAGGCGACCAAGTTAACGAAAATCGAGGAGAGGTAACGATTATAAAAATGAATTTATTTCACAATTTAAATAAAAAGGGATCAGAAACACAATAATATATTTTTATATATTTAGGACATATTTATTATGTCGTGTATAATAATTATATGATAATGTTTATTTAGGTAATATTCAATTCATTTTAAGTTTTGGCTTTGTTCTTTACTGTTACATGTTCTTTACTCTAAATTAAATAATAAAAAAAAAAACAAGTTTTTTTTAACTGAAAGTAAGGAGCGACATTAAAACTTAAAACGAGCAGAAATTACCCCGTATATGAAAGGGGCTGTTCCCTCTTAAACGCCCCGCAATTCACGCTAAAGTTTGACTCTTTCTCTCAACTCTACTTTTTAAAACAGTAAAAACTATAGCGTAAAGAGCAGGGTGTTGAAGAGGGAACAGCCCCTTTCATATACGGGGTAATTTCTGTTCGTTTTAAGTTTTAATGTCGCTCCTTACTTTCAGTTAAAAAAACTTGTTTTTTTTATTTAATTTCTGAACGGTTTTTAGTTAATCCATGCTTTGATTTAGGCTCTCCGCAGATGAATAATTAAAGCGAAATTTGCATATTTATTTATTTGGCTAAATTGCGTTCCCATAGTTTTGATCGAATGATTTTAAGAAAAAAGGAGGGGGGAGGAAGCCCAGTTGCCCTTCAATTTTTTGGGTACTTAAAAAGGCAACTAGAAATTTTAATTTTTTACGAACGTTTTCATTAGTAAAAGATATACGTAACTTACGAATTAGCTTACGTAACAAACTTCTATATTCGTATGTTTTTAGTACGTATATGAGAAGGTTCGCCCACTCGTCAATACCTCGCTTTTTACACTACAGCTTAAATTTTTTCCCCTGAATCACAAAGGCCATAGAATAAATAGTTGAAATTACTAAAAATACTTTAGCGTAAAGAGTGGGGTATTAGGAGGAGGTGAACCCCTTATATGCGTAATATTTTCTGTTCGTTTTAAGTTTTAATGCTACTCCTTACTTTCAGTTGAAAAAAACTTTTTCATATTTATTTTTCATTGTTTCTTTTAAATAATGCTATAAAATGCTGCGCCCCCTTCATGGAAATCTTCTTCCCCTATGACAAATTCCTCCATGGAAAGTTTCCCCACATAACCCCCTCTTCCCAACCCCTCCTCCCAAACCTCCCAACCAAAAAATCTCCCTGAAAACGTTTGTACACTTCCAAATAACCATTACTATATGCAAACACTGGTCAAAGTTTGTAACGTGCAGCCCCTACCACGGGGACTCTGGGGGAGTAAGTCGTCCCAAGGACATAGTTATAAGGTTTTTGACTATGCTGAATAAAATGGCCATCTCAGAATTTTGATCCGGTGACTTTTGGGAAAAAGTGAGCGTGGGAGGGGGCCTAGGTGCCCTCCAATTTTTTGTTCACTTAAAAAGGGCACTAGAACTTTTCATTTTCTTTTGAATGAGCCCTCTCGCAAAATTCTAGGACCACTGGGTCGATACGATCACCCCTGGGAAAAAGAAAACAAAAAACAACAAACAAACAAACAAATAAACACGCGTCCGTGATTTGTCTTCTGGCAAAAAATACAAAATTCCACGTTTTTGTAGATAGGAGCTTGGAACTTGTACGGTGGGGTTCTCTAATACGTTGAATCTGATGGTGTGATTTTCGTCAAGATTCTATGACTTTTAAGGGGTGTTGTCCCTTTATTTTCTAAAATAGGGCATATTTTCTCAGGCTCGTAAATTTTGATGATTAGGATTAAACTTAATGAAAATTATATATTTAAATTCAGCATTAGAATACGATTCTTTTGATGTAACTATTGGTATCTAAATTCCGTTTTTTAGAGTTTTGGTTACTATTGAGCTTTGCACCTTACTACAGTTCGTTACCACGAACTGTTTTGATGTTACTTATTCAATAGGAAAAACTACGAGAAAGCTATGTAGGCATTGTACCTGTTTCAAAAGTCATACTGAAATATGATGTCCCATTTAATGCTACTCCTTACTTTCAGTTGAAAAAAGCTTTTTCATATTTATTTTTCATTGTTTCTTTTAAATAATGCTAGAAAATGCTGCGCCCACTTCATGGAAATCTTCTTCCCCCATGACAAATTCCTTCATGGAAAGTTTCCCCACATAGCCCCCTCTTCCCAACCCCTCCTCCCAAACCTCCCAACCAAAAAATCTCCCTGAAAACGTTTGTACACTTCCAAATAACCATTACTATATGCAAACACTGGTCAAAGTTTGTAACTTGCAGCCCCTACCACGGGGACTCTGGGGGAGTAAGTCGTCCCAAGGACATAGTTATAAGGTTTTTGACTATGCTGAATAAAATGGCCATCTCAGAATTTTGATCCGGTGACTTTTGGGAAAAAGTGAGCGTGGGAGGGGGCCTAGGTGCCCTCCAATTCTTTGTTCACTTAAAAAGGGCACTAGAACTTTTCATTTCCTTTTGAATGAGCCCTCTCGCAAAATTCTAGGACCACTGGGTCGATACGATCACCCCTGGGAAAAAGAAAACAAAAAACAACAAACAAACAAACAAATAAACACGCGTCCGTGATTTGTCTTCTGGCAAAAAATACAAAATTCCACGTTTTTGTAGATAGGAGCTTGGAACTTGTACGGTGGGGTTCTCTAATACGTTGAATCTGATGGTGTGATTTTCGTCAAGATTCTATGACTTTTAAGGGGTGTTGTCCCTTTATTTTCTAAAATAGGGCATATTTTCTCAGGCTCGTAAATTTTGATGATTAGGATTAAACTTAATGAAAATTATATATTTAAATTCAGCATTAGAATACGATTCTTTTGATGTAACTATTGGTATCTAAATTCCGTTTTTTAGAGTTTTGGTTACTATTGAGCTTTGCACCTTACTACAGTTCGTTACCACGAACTTTTTTGATGTTACTTATTCAATAGGAAAAACTACGAGAAAGCTATGTAGGCATTGTACCTGTTTCAAAAGTCATACTGAAATATGATGTCCCATTTGTCCTTATGATTACACGTGGTACATACAAAATGAAGCGTCATTATGTTCTGTATTAATAAAGTTTAAAAAAGGCTGTATAATGTTGTACTATTGTACACCAGTGATTGGAAAAGCGAGAAAGGTCATAGTTTGTTTTTAAGGGGAGCGGGTTCCCCTGATCTCAAAAATTCCTTTTTTACAACAAAATTCCCAAAGTTTCCGTAGGAGGTCCTTCTGATCGGTGTGGCAAGGGAATACAACTTCTAACCTTCTTTATTTGTTGGATTAAGGGTACGATATTCGCTGGTTCCCCAGTTATTGCAAAAATATGTTGAAGTGAAAGATTACACTTACATTGCACTATTATTCGTCGTAGTCTCCGGGGCTGATGAAATTCATCAGGTTGTGAAGAGTCCTCAAAAAAATCCTAGCTCACTTGCATAAAGAAGGAAGGGGGAGCTCCCAATGAGTAATATTTTCTAAAGACACATCACCTAAGAACATAAACAGCAGGACTTGGCAAATGATTCTGGCATTTCAGACCACCTCATACAATGTGTAAGAATAAATACTCTTACACAAGAACAATGAGATATTAAATTTAGAAAAATAAAACTCATTATAAGGATAATAACTGATCAGGAAGATCAGTTTATGACCATACAGGATAATCGCGGTTGCAGCAATAGCCCCTAACTAGTATTAAATAAAAGAAACAAGTTTTTTTTTAACTGAAAGTAAGGAGCAATATCCAAACTTAAAATTAACAGAAATTGTTATATACATAAAAAAGATTGCCTTCTCCTCAAGACCTCACTCTTTACACTAAATTTTATTATGGAATTAAATTTTATTATTCTAATTAAACGGCCCTTGTGTTTCAGGAGTCGTTCTTAAATCAATCGGACACAAAGTCAAATTATAGCGTAAAGAGCGAGGTCTTGAGGAGGGAGCAGCCCTCATCTGTGAAAAAGTTTTTCTGCAAATAGCCCGTCCCCACCCCTATAAGAAAGTTGCTCGTACAGAAAGTTTCCCCTCGAAAATTTATCTCGTGGACCCCCCCCCCCACTGAAAGATACTCCAGACAATTCCAACCCGGTAAAAATTTACCCCTGATGATTCCTGTTAAAGTCTCCACATGTAAAATTGAGTTGGCAAAGAGAAAGTAAGACAAACAAAATTAATTTCGTTTAGGACTTCTGGCAAACTTCCCGAATGTAAAATCCCACCTGGAGAGTTCACCACCCCCCCCCCCTAGAAAATTTCCCCACGGCGGATATCCCCTCTCCTCAAAAAAGTATCGGTATACTTGCCAACAACAAATTTTATGCACTAACATTGGGTAGATTGCACGTCTTACAGACCTTTCTCCAGGGGTTGCGGGGGGTCATTTTATTTCCAAAGGCATAGCTTTTCAATTTTCAATTATGCTTAACAAAATGGCAATCTCCAAATTTTAAAATTTTGATTGAACGACTTTGAGGAAGAAAGGGAGATGGGAGGGGGATTAGTTGACCTCCAATCTTTTTGGTCAATTAACAAGAGCATTAGAACTTTTAATTTCCGTTAGAATGAGTATTTCTGGATATTCTAGGACCACTGATTTGATCACCTCTGAGAAAAAAAACAACAAATAAATACGCATTCGTGATTTTTACTACTGCTACTACTAACACTTCACCACAGCACCAAGCCGCTTGAGGCCAACACAGCTACGCACGCTCCACCTCCATCCCAGTCTATTCAGAGCCTCCCTCTTTACACGCTCCCAAGAAGGTCTCATTTCCTTTAAATCTCTCTTTATGACATCCTCCCACTTTAGACGAGGAGGACCGGCTTTCGGTTTAGCTGGTTTTATATTAAATTGTATTAAGCAGGGTTGTGTTCTATCCCCCTTTATATGGATCATTTTGATGGACTTTGTCTTAAAGAGCACAGGAAAGGCTATGGGAGATCGCGGAATCAAATAGGGAGAAAAAGCTCTCCTGGACTTAGATTATGCTGATGATCTAAGCATCCTAGATGAAAGTGTGAGCAAAATGAATGAACTTGTAGAGGTTTTGCGAGTTCAGGGTGTTAGAATAGGTTTGAAAATTAACGTTAAGAAGACTAAGTCACTAAGGCTAGGAGTGAGTGAAGATGACGTTGACGTTGGGTAACAAAAAGATTGATCAAGTGGGCAGCTTCACTAACCTTGGTAGTATTATTATTAAAGAAGGTGGGAGCAGTTAAGATGTCAAAAGTAGAATAGCCAAGGCTCAGGGTGTTTTTTTTTTCACAATTAAAAAAAGTTTGGAAGAATAGGAAGATAAGTCTGCAAACCAAGATTAGAATATTAGAAGGTACGGTGATTACAGTGGTAAAATATGGCTCTGAAGCATGGGCGCTCCGAAGAGCGGACGAAAATTTACTAGGTATTTTCCAGAGAAATTGCCTACGGATTATTCTGGGTACCCGGTTGACTGATCGTTTTCAAACATTAGGCTGAACGAAAAGTGTGGTTCAATCCCGCTTTCTAGGGCTATAATGAAAGAAAGGTTGAGATGGTTAGGGCACGTTCTGAAGATAAAGGATGACAGATTGCTGAAGACTTTAGGCCGAGTAACGACATAGGTTGCGATTGTCCCAAGTTAATGAATCCGTTATTTCTGCTGGTAAAATATACAAAATTCCACTTTTTTGCAGACGGGAGTTTGAAAATTCTGCAACACGGTTTTCGTATAAGTTGGATATGATGGTGTGATTTTCATTAAGATTCCTTGACTTTAAGGGGGGTTTTCCCCTTTTCGAAAATCAAGCAAATTTTCTCAGACTCCTAGCTTTTGATGGGTTATACTAAACTTAAGGAATCTTATATATTCGAAACCAGCAATATAAGCAAAATCTTGAGGTATATCTGTTAATATCGAAATTTGTTTTTTTAGAGTTTTTGTTACTACTGAGCCGTAACGAGCGTTTCAACTACTTATAGTTCGTTACTATGAACTGTTTGATAGAGTGAATTTACTCTCCATAAGAATCTTAGCTTTAAAAACACATTTGGAAAAAACTGCCTAGTGAAAAAGAACTGTTAAAAACTGATTCAGGAACGTTAACTATAATTTAGTTTTATCAATGGTAGAAGTTTACATGAAGAAGTTTACAATGGTAGAAGTTTATTGGGAAGGGGAATGTTCAAAGATGGTTTATATACCTCAAATTGCAGGTTTTGACAATGGATATTTTAATCGTATGCTTACTATGCGGTCTAAACTTTCCACTCCAGAAATTACCCCTAAAAGTGTTATTTTTGCTGTTACATGTCACTTTTCACTGATGCTAGAGAGATAAGAACGAAAAAAGTATCACATCAGCGTTTCAAGTTATTTTTCTTCCGAGGAATACTTTTCGTACCTAAGTTGAAGCACTAAGATAAAAAGAAATAAAAGTTATTATTCTTAAGACAACTTTAAATATGTTTTTTCATCAGGGAGTCTTTTTTCAAAATGCGTTTTTTAAGTACTCGCTCACAAAGGGGGCAATGATGAAAAATATTCAAATGGAGGAATTTTGGTTGACTTCTGGGGAAGTTTTTTTCCGCCGTGGAGATTTAACTGGTAGTTTTTTTGTTTTTTTCCCCGACCTTTCAAGTCTAGAAATGGCAATAAATAAAGCCATTTGGTACTTTGCAATGACAAAATCAGGACAAAATTATAGAAAACACATATTTTTAAGCACCAACTTTCATATGAGCTCTTACGCCACTCAATACAATGTCCTAGTACCTCCCTAGTGCCAGCATTCAAACTTCAAGATATTCTGTTGCTCATTGAACAAAAAAAAAAAAAAAAAAAAAAAAAACACATCAATGATACACAGGTTAACTACTGGTCTTCACATGTTTACAGATTGAGGGACTAAAAACCTTTTTTTCAGGGTCTTTGACCATGTTGATTCCAATCGTGCACTTTTGCTTTTAATTTAGTGCCATCTTTGAGGGGCTTTGAGCTTTTTCTTATGTGTCCATACATTACTTCGTCAATTTTCACCATTAAGAAAAACCCAAATAATACTTACTATTCCTGAATTTGCTCTGAATAACAAATTTTTCTTGGTAGAAAGTTTTTTGTTCTCCCTAGTTGTACCTATTTCTTCAACCATGACTGTCCTCAGTGATCAGGGACTGCTGCCTCATCAGCTCCAAACCATCCTTGAAGCGAATGTTTGGATAGTACCTCACTGAAATCATTTTAAAATAAAAAAAAAGTAAAAAAAAAACAGATCAAACTGGTGCTTCCAAAGGTTTATTTAGTGATTGTCTTTCAGAATATTAGATCTGAAAAATTAAGCTCTTTATATTTTTATTTTTGCGGAAGAGAATTCATTCTTGAAGCACTGAGAATGCACCCTTGTCAAACAGTTCGTCGTAACTAGCACTTGCTCCTTTTGCTTACATTGCGTTACCATGAACTATTTACAACACCTGTCAATTATTTGACGAATTTAATTCTTTTATAGCAGATCGATACCACTCGGATATAACTCTGTGGGTGGTAATAATTGTTAATGTCTTCCTTTACTTGAAAAATCTGGCGAATCTTTTATTTGATGATTGTAGTCTTATAATTGTATATTGATCCATGACATTAATTTAGTTTATTCAATTCGAATTTTTATTTCTTTTTTAAGTTATTCAAACAGTTTGGTGGGCCACTGTTAGGAAAGCACTTTCGAAAATAAAAACATGGCACGCCAATTTTCGTTACGCTGTCATTCTAAGGAAGCCATCACATATACGAACGCCTTCTATAATACAAACTGACAAAGACGAACTTTTGGCTTGAAATGTATCCTGTTTTGATTATCTTTTCCAAGGCACCGAATAGCTGTTGTGGCGATGTAAATGTCAGAATTACAAAATGAGTTCATATCCGTCTCCAAAGCGTAGCGACGTCGACCTGTCGGGCCCAGTCGGAACATTATGAGAATCAACTAATCTTTTTGGCAAATCTATAATAGTTTTCCGGCAGAAATTTGTTCTTCTCTCGTAATAAGATCTTACGGTCTTTTTATTTGATTAAATTATGAATCAAACAGTTTGTGGTAACGAATTGTAAGTAGGGAGGAACTCGGCCCAATAGTAACCGTAACTCTAAATAAGATTTTTTTTTTAACAATGAATACATAAACAGATATGGATTTTTATGCTGATCCCAAATATATAAAATTAATTAAGTTTAATGTTAACTATAAATTCTTATGAGCCAAAGAAAATTTGCTTGATTTTCGAGAAAATAGGGGGGCAGCCCCAGAACGTCGAACGATTTTAATGCAAATGAAACCCTCAGATTAGGCATAAAGGAGGACCCTTTTTTATAGGTTTCAAACTCTTCTCTACAAAAATGTCTGATTTTGTATTTTTTTTTCCTGGAAAAAGATCGTGGATGTGTATTCATTTGTGTTTTTTTTTCCCAGGTGTGATTATATCGAACCAATGACCCTATAAAATTGGAAGAGGGCTCATTTGAATGGAAATTAAATGTTCAGTGCTCTTTTTTGAGGGTAGGTTGTTTAATCTACCAATTGTTTGCATACAATATTTGATATTAGGAAGTAACAGAAATTTTTCTGGGGAGAGGAGGGGGTTGAGAATTTCCAGGAAAAAATTTTCCACGGAGCGAAAGGGTTAATTCCCGGCAGTATTTGAAAAATGATTAGAAATTAAATAAAAAATAATGAAAGTAAAGAGAATTTCTCAGGGTGTAAATTTTCCATAGAAGAATTTTACACGGAAGGAGATTTTTACGGAGGAGGGATTTTCCGGGAAAAATTCTCCCCGGAGAAGGAAGGCAGATTTTCCTGCAGAATTTGAAAAATGATCAGAAACTAAATATAAAAAAATAATTTTTTCAACGAATGTAAGAAGCTACATTAAAGCTCATAACGAACAGACGTGATTCTGTACATGAAGGGGGACTGCCAATTCCCAAACCCTCACCTCTTAAGCTAAAGTTTGACTTTTTGGCCAAATTCCTTAGGAACGCCTCATGAAACACAAGGGCCGTTTGATTGGAATAATAAACTTTTTAAAATCGCTAAGAACTTTACCGTAACGAGCGAAAGGTACAAGATTGGGCCGCCCTCCCCCTAATATACAGAATAATTTCTGTTCATTTTAAGTTTTAATGTTGTTCCTTACTGTCAGTTGAAAAAATTTGTTTTGTTTTTAATTTAATTACACAAATCGAAAGTTTTACCACCAATAAACTGATAGTTGGAATTCTTGCATATTTTGGAATCATCCTTCTAATAAATAATCCACGGAAATCTTTGGGTCAAAAAACTTTTCGAAATTAAGAGTAGATTCATATCCATTAAATATCTAAACATCAAAGCTATTTCACTTGTAATAATTCAAAAAAACCTGAGGAATTATTTTTCAAACGAATTTTTGTACTTCACACTCTGTAGACTAGCAAGCTATATTGATTGCTTCAGTCCGCTTCGTTACGCCTTAGTCCAGTGGTTCCAATAAGATTTTGTCCCACAATGGCATTTCTAAAATCCTGGTGGCCTCCTCGTGATATTTAAATTTTACCCAAAATTTTACGCGTATTCATCTGCAGGATCTTTAAAAGGCCATTAACTTGGTATCTTTTTCGAGTGGTCCTCTAGGTGTATTTTATGGGAAGTAAATTTTTATTCTGTATGCAACGCCTTTCATACAATTCATGAAGTCGTTACAATACTATCATGTATCTGTTTTGCTCTTTAAATGCATGTGAATATGACGCCATTTAGATGAAAATGTTCTTTTTTTAAAATATGGATCTAGAGTATTGCAGTCGAAGGGAGTACGTCCTTCCATAACTCACCCACCGGGGGTGTGTGCCCCACGTTGGGAGTCACGGCCTTAGTCGATTTAGGCCTAAGATTTTTGTCCCATCCAAGTACAAACAACTGTTTATTTTTAACACTTGACCATAAATATATTTTCACCTTTTCAGGTTTAACACAATCTTCTCTCTCTCTCTCTCTCTCTCTCTCTCTCTCTCTCTCTCTATATATATATATATATATATATATATATATATATATATATATATATATATATATATATATATATATATATATATATATATATATATATATATATATAAATTACTGTGCAATCACCGTAGCTGGTTTCACGTCCAGCTCATGATATACAAAAAGTTTTATCAAACAGTTCGTGAAAACGAACTGTAGTAAGGGGCGACCCAGCTCGATAGTAACCAAAACTCTAAACAAAGGAATTTTGATACCAATAGTTACATCAAAAGAATAATCTTTTTATGCTGATTTTAAATATATAAGTTTCATCAAGTTTAGTCTTACCCATCAAAGGTTACGAGCCTTAGAAAATTTGCCTTATTTTAAATAATAAGGAGAACACCCCCTAAAAGTCATAGAATCTTAACAAAATCACACCTCAGATTCAGCGTATCAGAGAACCCTACTATAGAATTTTAAAGCTCCTATCTACAAAAATGTAGAATTTTTCATTTTTTGCCAGAAGACAGATCACGAATGCGTGTTTATTTGTTATTTTTTTTCCAGGGGTGATCGTATCGACCCAGTGGTTCTAAAATGTCACAAGAGAGCTTATTCTAATGGAAATTAAAAGTTCTAGTGCCCCTTTTAAGTGACCAAAAGGCCCAAAAAGGCCCCCTCCCACGCTCATTTTTTCCCAAAGTCACCGGATCAAAATTTTTGGGATAGCTATTTTGTTCAACATAGTCGAAAACCCTAATAACTATGTCTTTTGGGACGACTCAAAAAACAATGACAAAAAAAATAAATAAGAGTTTTTTCAACTGGAAGTAAGGAGCAGTATTAAAACTTAAAACGAACAGAAATTATTAAGCATATAAGGGGGTTCGTACTCTCCTCGATACCTCACTCTTTACGCTAAAGTATTTTCAGTAATTTCAACTATTTATTCTACGGCCTTTGTGATTCAAGGGGTCATTCTTAAAGAATTGGGACAAAATTCAAGCCTTAGTGTAAAGAGCGAGGTATTGACTAGGGGAAAACCCCCTCATATACGTAATAAAAATATGAACACATAGCATTTCGTTGCGTAAGTTAGTTATAATTGTTGGTAATAAAAACATTCTTTAAAAAAATAAAAGGTTCTAGTTGCCGTTTTAAGTAACCAAATATTGGAGGGCAACTAGGCCTCCTCCCCCATCCCTTTTTCTTATCAAAATCGCCTGATTAAAACTATGAGAAAGCCATTTAGCTAAAAAAAAATTATATGCAAATTTCGTTTTAATTATTCATGTGCGGTGAGCCAAAATCAAAACATGCATTAATTCAAAAATGTTCTATTAAGTTTTTTAACTGCAAGTATGGAGCGACATTAAAACTTAAAACGAACAGAAATTATTCCGTATATGAAAGGGTTTTTCCCCTCCTCAACGCCTTGCTCTTTACGCTACAGTTTTTTATTGTTTAAAAAGTAGAGTCGTGAGAAACAGTCAAACTTTAGCGTAGAGGTTGACTGAAATGAAAATTCCTCGTTTCTATTGCTCTATTAGACACATCTGCATACTACATTGTATCAATTTAAAACTAGTATTAGCAAAATCACATTTTGAATGAGCCTTAAGCATTTTGCCTTGTGCAGCAGAAGCCTCATTACTTACCACAATGAACGCTCGAAATTTTTATTTACTTCTGCGTGTGAGAAATTAGGTTATGCCTTTCAAAGATTTGCCATTTAGATAAGTGTTGTATTATTATAGGAGATTTTAACTGTAGTTTAACTGAAGCCTCGTCATTCCGTACTTCTATTTTGTCTGGTATTCTTGACGATTGGCTTAGGATCTTGCCAAAAGATGTCTATTCGACTTACACACACCATTCAATTCACGTTTCGAACCTTGACCAAAGAGTTTCTTCTGCAAATCTTCAAGTGTCACCTGTTCATGTCGCTATTGACTTTCAACTATCAGACCACGATCTAATATCTACGTCTATTTCTGGTCCTTCTGTTTATTCTACACACACCCCACAATCGCATCAGCCTTTAGCCCAATTTCACATGGATTAGAAAAACAGCAAAGGTTATCTTTTTGAAACAGTTGCTAATTCTGTCCTACATAAAATTCGTGTTGCATTCCACTTGCTCCTGAGGAATCCACACGCTGATGCAACTGGAACATGGGAGTTGTTAGATATCTATCTTGCACAAGCTTGCTATGCCCTGCGATGCGCAGTAAAAGCTGCTACACCTCTTAAACGTATACTTCAGGGTGTCACGAAGCAAAGGTCCAGTAATTGAACCCTAGTTGAAGCTTGGAAAATATCCAAATTTTGGTTTCATTTATGGATCGAGTGTGACTGTCCTCACTCTGACTGGGCTTCTAACATTCGTCTTTTTACCAAAAGAAATTTTGCAAGAGAAATATCTATTCACACGAACCAGATAATTGAAGAGACGTCCCAGCAAGCTTATGTGTCCCAACCTTCCTTCTGGAAAAATATATCAAGAAATTTTTCTAGCACCCACCTATCTGTTCAATATATTTCTAATTCTGAGTGGAATTCGCACTTCTCTGCTGAATTCCCCCCGCCAGATACCACCCTACAGTCCGAATATGAAGATAGGCTTGATAAATTTCTGTCTCGTTGTCTTACCAACAATTTTGTTGTTTCGGTTGATTCTGTACTGCGAGCAATAAAACACCTAAAACGTCAGATAACTTCTAGCATCGATAAAGTGAGCGCTCTTCACATTCTGCATGGAAATAAGCTGCTGGTAAACCATATTGCTCTTTTGCTGCAGATGATTGTTACACAAGGAGTTGTATCTTCTTCTTTCTCGATTGGAGATCTCATTTCAATTCCAAAGAAAGGTAAACTCGTCACCAAATGCTTGACTTTTCGCCCTATAATGGTGGCTACTACCTTCTGTAAGTCTCTTAAAATTCTGCTCATTCACCATCTGAACGCGAAATGCTATTTTCCACCTTACCAATAACATCTTCTACTAATTCATATACTACTTTCCTAAATAATTCCATCCATCTACATTTCTAAGTTCCAAACTTTCCAGTTTCATATCCAAATGTTCCTTAAAACTTTCTCTCAAATTATAGTGGAGTCTATCAGTGTTATAACTACTCAGAATGCAGTCACAGTCCCCATAACTGACAAATCTATCAAAAAGGAGGATAAAAATGCAAAACTAACACCACGACGTTCAACTGATACTATTCTTCTAAAATAAAAAAAAACAATTTAAATAACATAAGATAAATGAAAAAAGCTTCACTCATTTGTCCTATATTCCAAAACTGAGCGTTTTTTAGAAAGCGCAACCTTAAAAACTTGAACAAAATATAGAGTTTTTCCAACTGCACGACGGATAAAACCAGTCCTATTTTGGACAGTGATGTTCATAAGCGTTTATAATCCCGCTCTAGAAGTATTATAAGTAATTACCAACAACTATGAAAAGGCTACCTGAGTATAAATCTTCAATCAACGAAGCCATGAAGTTATAACAAAGGCCGGAGTCATCTGTTTTTGCTTTGGCCCAACATGTCTACGACAAACCAGATCTTTTCGCTTTATTTGCAACACCTCCGCTACTGCTGGTTAAATGTATCGCGCAACTTTCAGGGAGGCAGTCGAAATTGAGAAGTATACCAACCAAAAAATGCCCTTCGTGAAATTAACCGGGGAAGCTTATCTCAGCCCCATTTATAATGGAGCAGTTTCATAACTTAGAACCCTTGTTCCATGGCTCTGGGGGGTTTGTGTCAACTGGAGGCATGGCTGTATAATCTTTGGGCTGTTTTGAACAAAGTGTTATCTCAAAATTTCGATTGGACGAATTTATGAATTTATTGGGAGACTAGCTGCCATCAGATAAATATTAAATATAAAAAAACAATTTTTTTAACTGAAAGTTAGGAGCGACATTAAAACTTAAAATGAACAGAACTTACTCCTTATATGAAAGGGGCTGTTCCCTCCTCAACGCCCCGCTCTTTACGCTAAAGTTTTTTACTGTTTTAAAAAGTAGAGTTGAGAGAAAGAGTCAAACTCTACTCTACTTTTTAAAACAGTAAAAAACTTTAGCGTAAAGAGCGGGGCGTTGAGGAGGGAACATCCCCTTTCATTTAAGGAATAATTTCTGTCCGTTTCAAGTTTTAATGTCGCTCCTTACTTTCAGTTAAAAACTTATTTTGTTTTTATTTAATTTATGGACGTTTTTGAAGGAATGCATGTTTTGATCTTGGCTCTTCGCACATGAATAATTAAAACGAAATTTGCATATTAATTTTTTTTTTGGCTAAGTGGCTTTCTCATAGTTTTGATCGGACGATTTTGAGAAAACAGGAGTGGGGGAGGAGGCCTAGTTTCCCTCCAATTTTTTGATTGCTTAAAAAGGCAACTAAAACTTATAATTTCTTACGAACGTTTTCATTAGAAAAAATATACATAACTTATATATATATATATATATATATATATATATATATATATATATATATATATATATATATATATATATATATATATATATATATATATATATATTGCTTAAAAAGGCAACTAAAACTTATAATTTCTTACGAACGTTTTCATTAGAAAAAATATACGTAACTTACGAATTAACTTACGTAATGAACTTCCATATTAATATTTTTTTTATTGCGTATATGAGGTGGTTCACCCCCTCTTTAATACCTCGCTCTTTACACTAAAGCTTAAATTTTGTCCCAGTTCCTTAAGAATGACCCCTGAATCACAAAGGCCCTAGAATAAACAGTTGAAATTACTAAAAATATTTTAGCGTAAAGAGCGTGGTATTATGAGGAAGTAAGCCCCTCATATGCGTAATAATTTCTGTTCGTTTTAAGTTTTAATGATGACCCTTACTTCCAGTTGAAAAAACTTTTCATATTTATTTTTTCACTATTTTTTTAATAATGCTAGAAAATCCTGCGCCCCCTTCATTGAAATTCCCTTCCCCCATCATAAATTCCTCCATGGAAAGATCCTCCCACGTAACCCCCAACAGCTTCCCCCCCCCTTTAACCAAAAAAATCCCCCTGAAAACATCTGTACATTTCGGAGTAAGTTGTCCCCAAAGACATAGTTATTAGGTTTTTCGACTATAGTGAATAAAATGGCTATATCAGAATTTTGATCTGGTGACTTCGGGCCTGGAGAGCCTGGGGGCCTGGTTCGAGCCTGGGAGGGGGCCTAGGTGTCCTCCAAGTTTTTTGGTCACTTAAAAAGGGACTAGAACTTTGAATTTCCGTTAGAATGAGCCCCCACGTGGCATTCTACGATAAATGAGTCGATACAATCACCCCTGAAAAAAAAAAAATAAACACGCATCCGTGATCTATCTTCTGGCAAAAAATACGAAATTCCACATTTTTGTAGATAGGAGCTTGAAACCTCTACATAAGGCTTCTCTAATACGCTTAATCTGATGGTGAAACCTATATATTCAAAATCAGCATTAAAATGTGATTCTTTTGATGTAACTATTGGTATCAAAATTCTATTTTTTAGAGTTTCGGTTACTATTGAGCCGGGTCGCTCCTTACTACAGTTTGTTACAACGAACTGTTTTATATATATATATATATATATATATATATATATATATATATATATATATATATATATATATATATATATATATATATATATATATATATATATATATATATATATATATATATATATATATATATATATATGTATTATATATATATATATATATATATATATATATATATATATGTATTATATATATATATATATATATATATATATATATATATATATATATATATATATATATATATATATATATATATATATATATATATATATATATATATATATATATATATTTATATATATATATATATATATATATATATATATATATATATATATATATATATATATATATATATATATATATATATATATATATATATATATATATATATATTTATATATATAATATATATATATATATATATATATATATATATATATATATATATATATATATATATATATATATATATATATATATATATATATATATATATATATATATATATATATATATATATATATATATATATATATATATATATATGTATATATATATATATATCCTCGTCGCCTAGCTCTTTGCGCTAAAGTTTGACTCTTTCTCTCAACTCTACTTTTTTAAACAGTAAAAACTTTAGCGTAAAGAACAGGGGGTTGAAGAGGGAATAGCCCCTTTCATATACGGGGTAATTTCTGTTCCTTTTAAGTTTTAATGTCGCTCCTTCCTTTCAGTTTAAAAAACTTGTTTTTTTATATTTAATTTCTGAACAATTTTTAGTTAATGCATGTTTTGATTTCGGCTCTCCGTAGATGAATAATTAAAACGAAATTTGCATATTTATTTATTTGGCTAATTGGCTTTCCCATAGTTTTGATCAAACTATTTGAGATAAAAGGAGGAGTGAGGAGCCCCGATTGCCCTCCAATTTTTTGGATACTTAAAAAGGCAACTACAACTTTTAGTTTTTTACTAACGTTTTCATTAGTAAAATATATACGTAACCTGCGAATTAGCTTACGTAACAAACTTCTATATTTTTATGTTTTTATTACGTATATGAGAGGGTTTGCTCACTCGTCAATACCTCCCTCTTTACACTAAAGCTTAAATTTTGTCCTAATTCCTTAAGTACTACCCCTGAAATGCCGTAAAATAAATAGTTGAAATTACTAAAAATACTTTAGCGTAAAGAGTGAGGTATTAGGAGGAGGTGAACTCCTTATATGCGTAATATTTTCTGTTCGTTTTAAGTTTTAATGCTGCTCCTTCCTTTCAGTTGAAAAAACTTTTTCATATTTATTTTTTCATTGTTTTTTTAAATAATGCTAGAAAATGCTGTGCCCCTTCATGGAAATCTTCTTCCCCCATGACAAATTCCCTTATGGAAAGTTTCCCCCCACATAAGCCCCTCTTCTCAACGCCTCCTCCTAACCAAAAAATTTCCCTGAAAATTTCCGTACACTTCCCAATAACCATTTGACTCTTTCTCTCAACTCTTCTTTTTAAAACAGTAAAAAACTTTAGCGTAAAGAGCGGGGCGTTGATGAGGAAGCAGCCCCTTTTATATACGAAGTAATTTCTGTTCGTTTTATGTTTTAATGTCGCTCCTTACTTTCAGTTGAAAAAACTTGTTTTTTTTATTTAATTTCTGAACGTTTTTGAATACATGCATGTTTTGATTTTGGCTCTCCGCAGAGGAATAATTAAAACGAAATTTGCATATTCTTTTTTTGTGGCTAAACGGCTTTCTCATAATTTTTTTCTCGAATGATTTTGAGAAAAAAAGAGCGGGGGAGGAAGCCTAGTTGCCCTCCAATTTTTTGGTTAATTAAAAGGCAACTAGAACTTTTAATTTTTTACGAATCTTTTTATTAGTAAAAGATATATGTAACTTATAAATTAGCTTACGTAAAGAACTTTTTATTCTCATGTTTTTATTACATATATGAGAGGGTTCGCCCCCCTCGTCAGTACCACTCTCTTTATACTAAATCTTAAATTTTGTCCCAATTCATTAAGAATGACCCCTGAATCACAAAAGCCGTAGAATAAATAGTTGACATTACTAAAAATACTTTAGCGTAAAGAGCGAGGTATTAGGAGGAGGTGAGCCCCTCATATGGGTAATAATATCTGTTCGTTTTAAGTTTTAATGCTGCTCCTTACTCCCGGCTGAAAAAGACTTTTTCATATTTATTTTTTCGTTTTTTTTTTTAAATAATGCTAGTAAATCCTGCGCTCCCTTCATGGAAATTTTCTTCCCCCATGACATATTCCTCTATGGAAAGTTCCCCCAGCATATCTCCCCTCTTCTCAACCCCTCCCCCAACCAAACAATCCTCCTGAAAACGCCTGTACACTCCCCAATAACCATTACTATAAGTAAGTCGTCCCCAAAGACATAGTTATAAGGTTTTTCGACTACGCTGAATAAAATGGCTATCTCAGAATTTTGATCCGGTGACTTTGGAAAAATAATTAGCGTGGGAGGGGGCCTAGGTGCCCTTCAATTTTTTGGTCACTTAAAAAGGGAACTAGAACTTTTCATTTCCGTTAGAATGAGTCCTCTCGCAACATTCTAAGACAACTGGTTCGATACGATCACCCCTGGGAAAAAAAAACAAGACAAAAAACAAACAAACAAATAAACACGCATACGTAATCTGCCTTCGGGCAAAAAATACAAAATTTCACATTTTTGTAATCAGCATTAAAATGCGATTTTTTGATGTTGCTATTGGTATCAGAATTCCATTTTTTTTAGAGTTTTGGTTACTATTGAGCCGGGTCACTCCTTACTACAGTTCGTTACCACGAACTATTTGAAACACTGGTCAGAGTTTGTAACTTGCAGCCCCTCCCATGGGGACTGTGGGGGAGTAAGTCGTCCCCTAAGACAAAGTTACAAGGTTTTTCGATTATGTTGAATAAAATGGCTATCTCAGAATTTTGATCCAACGACTTTGGGAAAAAAATTAGCATGGGAGGGGGCCTAGGTGCCTTCCAATTTTTTCGGTCACTTAAAAAGGGCGTTAGAACTTTTCATTTCTGTTCGAATTACCACTCTTGCAAAATTCTAGGACCACTGGGTCGATACGATCACCCCTGAAAAAAAAAATAAAATAAAAAATAAACACGCATCCGTGATCTGTCTTCTGGCTAAAAATGTAAAATTCCACATTTTTGTAGATAGGAGCTTGGAACTTGTACAGTAGGGTTCTCTGATACGCTCAATCTGATGGTGTGATTTTTGTTAATATTCTATGACCTTTAGTGTGTTTCCCTCTATTTTGTAAAATGGGGCAAATTTTTCCAGGCTCGTAACTTTTGATGGGTAAGACTAAACTTGATGAAACTTATATATTTAAAATCAGCATTACAATGCGATTCTTTTGATGTAACTATTGGTATCAAAATTCCGTTTTTTAGAGTTTTGGTTACTATTGAGCCAGGTCGCTCCTTACTACAGTTCGTTACTACGAACTGTTTGATCAGCATAAAATTACAGCCTTTTAATATATACCGGATAATAAACACCAGTTTTCAAAGCTATTTTTAGAGTTGAGTTACTATTAGAAGTATCACTCCTTCATTACCTTGAAGGGTCTGATTCGGCAAGATATTTGCATGAAACAAAATATTCAACTTCGTCAAAAATAAAGTAAATCAAAATTCTCCAAAAAAAAAAATTGAAAAAATTGCTAAGCAAAATTTTCGGAGCCATTTAAATAAAAATTATGCTCACTACGTTTTTTCATTGAGCATATAATTCTATTTGCCAGAAAAAGCTTTATTGCAGTAAAACATTAACTTCCAGGATACAAAAAAAGTTATACATTATTGATCTATGCTGTAAATCGTATTATGTAAATAACGGTTATTGTTTGTATGTGTTATTATTACTTATGATGTTGTTGTTATGATTAATCAGCTTCAAGCAATAAAAGTAATTAATGCAAAGAAAAAACCTGCCATCATTAATTTGGAGCTTCTACTGACAAGTGGTAGCACAAAAATAATTTAGAAACTGACAAGCAAAGTCGTTAAAAGCTACATTTGGAGTAAACAGTAATTATTCACCAACAATTTTCACGAATCTATAGCCTTGTTTATCTTCATGCTCCAGGAGTTTTCTTTTTTCAATTTGGCCCACTTGAAATTGTGCGAAACCTTTTTCTTTCTTCGGGACCACCAAGATTTTATGAGCCATGGTTTCTAATTCATTTCAGAGTTTAGATTCCCTGGAATTGTTTATAGTCGACCTCGTTAGCTTCAGGAAAAGATTTTCTGGTATTTCTCTAACATATGTTTAACTGACAAGGTGGACAGCTAATTGTCCATAAATATTGAAGTGATATTAGTGTTTCATAGACGCACTGGAACATCTAAATTTTTTATTTGATATTTAGGTGATTGTCTAGATTTCTTGCCAAAATGTTAGATCCTTGTGTCAACCGATGTTAATTTATTTTTTCTAAGGCTTTAGAATATTTTAGAATATTTTTGTCTTATTCTGTCTGTTAGATGTCTGTTAGATTTCCAGAAAAATAATTTTATAAAATATGACCTATTATTTGAATAAAATACTTTTCATTTTGACTGGAGAATTCTTTACAGCAACGGTTTATAGGCCCTAAGCATGTAAATTAAAATATCATCGGTTACCATTATAATGCTATAAGCAGAGTTATGAAGGTGAACTGAGGAGAATTTTCCTGAGATGGTCACTTTTGGGAAAATTGGCCCTAAAATTAGTTTATCACATTCTTACCCTTTCTTAACTTGTTCTGTCTTTATGTATTCCCAATTAATTATATATCTTATTTTGTATGTTGAAGGAGGCGTACAGAGATACTAAAAATTAGAGTACTAATACGTTCCGCAGTACAATCCTACAGCCAATTATTATTCTGTCTATATTGCTGGGAAATAATTCAAGCCTTGAAATATGAAATAGTAGCCACACATTCAGCTTTTGGATTGCGTCCGACCTGAAGTTTTTAAATTTTGAAAACTTTTCTATAAGTTCTTATATTTTTCTTGCAATTCATATATTAATTTATTCGTTTCCAACTTATGTCATCCGTCCAAAATGTCCCCATAAAAAACGAAAACAAAAAACTATGTTTATATGTCGGCAGAAATTACTAGTCTACTTACTACTTAGAAAATTAAAATGAACGACCATGTTAGAAAGACAATACTAAGGCAGCTACTATCGTAGCAGCGGTAGCTTGCCGTCAACGTCAACCGCCCCGTCAATACTTCGCTCTTTACACTAAAGCTTAAATTTTGTCCCAATTCCTTAAGAATGACCCCTGAATTAGAAAGGCCGTAGAATGAATAGTTGAAATTTCTAAAAATACTTTAGCGTAAAGAGCGAGGTACTACGAGGAGGTGAACACCTCATATGCGTAATAATTTCTGTCCGTTTTAAGTTTTACTGCTGCTCCTTACTTTCAGTTGAAAAAATTTTCATATTTATTTTTTCATTGTTCTTTTAAAATAATGCTAGAAAATCCTGCGCCCCCTTCATTGAAATTCTCCTCCCCCATGAAAATATCCTCCCAAAAAGCCCCCTCAACTTCTCCTCTCCCCAAACCAAAAAAAATGGCCCTGAAAACGTCTGTACACTTCTCAATAACTATTATTACATGTAAATACTGGTCAAAGTTTGTAATTTGCAGCCCCTCCCACGGGGACTTTGGGGCGGTAAGTCGTCCCCAAGGACATAGTTATTAGGATTTTCGACTATGGTGAATAAAATCACTATCTCAAAATTTTGATCCGGTGACTTTGGGGAAAAATGAGCGTGAGAGGGGGCCTAGGTGCCCTCCAATTTTTTTGGCTACTTGTAAAGGGCACTAGAATTTTTAATTTCTGTTAGAATGATCCCTCTCGTGACGATACGATCTCGAGTCGATACGACCACTCCTAAAAAAAATAAATAAATAAACAAATAAACACGCATCCGTGATCTGTCTTCTGGTAAAAAATGCGAACTTCCACAATTTTGTAGATAGGAGCATAAAAACTTCTACATTAGGATTCTCTGATACGCCGAATCTGACGGTGAGATTTTCGTTAAGATTGTATGACTTTTAGGGGGCATTTCCCCCTATTTTCTAAAATAAGGCAAATTTTCCCAGGCTCGTAACTTTAGATGGGTAAGATTAAACTTGATGGAACTTACATATTTAAAATCAGCATTAAAATGCGATTCTTTTGATGTAACTATTGGTATCAAAATTCCATTTTTTAGAGTTTCGGTTACTATTGAGCCGTGTCACTCCTTACTACAGTTCGTTACCACGAACTGTTTGATTCCGCAATCTGCAAGCAATATATGGCACTAAAATGGCATTTTTTGTGCTATTTCTAAAGGGGTGGCACTAGCAGACTAACAGAACTTCGTAAACAGATCTCTTATATCTCATATAAAAGATATTGCTCATATCTACGTTATTCCTATAAATTCCGCCACCTGCAAGTTCCAAATGGCTCTAAAAACAGCACTTTGGCTAGCAGAACTTATAAGACTAATTTTTAATGGCTCATTTTAAAGCTATTGCTCATATATACGTGCTTTTTTTTCAATTTTACCATTCGTAAGTGCGAAATAGCGCTGAAAAGAATACTTTTGGTGCGACTTCTTAAGTGGAAAAGCTCTGAAGTACAAAACCGGTACTATGCAATAGTTATGTTTCAGAACCCTTAACTAGAAGTTTATAAGACCCCCTTCCGTACGCTCCCCCTCAGTAAGTTTTATAAATAGTCTGGTCAACAGTAAGCTACTTAAACATTAGCAGGCTGCACACCATGGTAGATAGATGTTTAATGGGACAATTAAAAGATATTACTCATATTTATTGGGTTTTTACAAATTCTACCACCTATCGGATTTCACAAATTTCAATGTTAACTAGTTTCTATGGAGAATTTGCAATTAACTCTTCGTCATGGTTGAAGCACTAGCTGCAATCTAGTGAAGAGCGAACCACAGCCCATAGTAACTAAAGTTAAGGAACATTAAAATGGTCTTTTTCTTCTTCTTTTTTCCAGGCCTAGCGGGTTACTAGAACATCATAGAGAGATGCTTAAGAGCTCATTCAACAAAAATTTCTCATATGTACGTGGTTTATGTAAACTTCGCCATCTCCAAGTGGGAATATGGCACGAAAAAAGGCACTTATTTATGCCGTTTCTCAAGGGGTGGAGTTAGCGGGCTACCAGAACATCTTAGATAGATTTTTGATAGCTCATATAAAAAAAATATTTCTCATATCTACGTTCTTCCTATAAATTCCACCATATGCAAGTTTTAAATGGCACTAAAAACGGCACTTTTGGTGCCATGGCTCAGGTGGAAAACTGGGGCTAGTGGGCTATCAGAATTTCTTAGAGTTATGTCTAATGACTTATTTGAAAACTTTGGCTCATATCTGAATGCTTTTTATCAATTCTACCATTTTTAGTGAGATATAGCACTGAAAAGAACACTTTTGGTGCCACTTCCCAAGAGGAAAATCTTGGAAATATAAAACGATATCATTGTAATAATTATTGTCCAAAAATCTTAACTGGAGGTCTGCACCTCCCACGTGTTCCTCCTTCAGGCCCCCTTAATAAGCTACGCAATTAAAGTCCTACAGACATCAATATATTAAATTACATTATTAGAGGCGTGTTGGTAGAGCGCTGGACTTCAAATTTGATTATCATGTGTTCTATTCCAGCTTGGATTTTTTTTTTTTTTATCATGATTTGTCCTTCTTATGATTACTTTTCAAATAATCCACTATTTTTACAAATTTGATACACTCAAATTTTAAAACATATCCCAGGATGGCTCATTTTAAGCCTATTACTCATATCTACGTGCTTTTTATCAATTTTACTATCCATAAGTGCCATATAGCACTAAAAGAGTGAAGTGCCACTTCTTTAAGAAGTGCCACTTCTTAAGCGAAAGAGTTTGGACTAATTTTCTATAATCC
The DNA here is from genome assembly GCF_032884065.1 of Artemia franciscana. Lineage (NCBI taxonomy): Eukaryota > Metazoa > Arthropoda > Branchiopoda > Anostraca > Artemiidae > Artemia > Artemia franciscana. The sequence goes on from NC_088869.1 coordinate 47,451,540, forward strand.
TAGAAACATAGGGAAACATAATTAGTTGGTTTGTTTGTACTAGTTTTATTGATATATATTAGATAGGCTGTGAAGTAATAATTTTTTTCCGTTTTTATTTTCAACTTCACTCATTACTTCCTTCGGAAAAACTTTGTTTTTTTTTTAAATTGATTGACCAAGAGCTGCACGGGTTTCTTGCAAAACCCGTTATTCAGTAAATACTGCCCACAGCGGAAAACAAAGAACGAAAGAGAAAAGAAAACAAACTCAATTCACAACAGATAAACAAAAACTTCACTTAAATAAATCACAAATAATAGCAAGTTATATTTACATTATATACAACTTCTCACTTCTCAATTTTACACGATATGTTAGGAGAGTGCCAAGGAAAATTCACTTTCTTCCATCTATAATTTTCAATTAATTTCTCAAGATCAGCTGCTCCGAAACTCCAAACTAATTTTAAATTGGGGCACATGGAAAGCAAATATTTAGCAATCCTGTAGATAATCTGTAAAAAAGGGGAATGATGATATTAATTAATAACAGAATTAAACATACAATATAAACAAACGCCCAATTTTCTACTACTACGATGCATTAGCAATGGTTACCAAGGATGGATAACTATGCGTTGTATCTTTTATTCAGTGAAGATATAACTCCGTCAGTGTCAGCTGCTTCAAACTTCTCAACTATTCTAGAATTTTGGGAACATGGCGGGAGCTGAAGCAGGTATTTAGGGAGCATGAAGAAGCACTAGCGTTTTTTTCTTTCGAATTTTCTTTCCTCTGAATAAGTAAAAAGCTCCCAAAAGGATCCAACATACATAATGTTTGAAAGGGCACATGAATTAAAAGAGATGCAAGAAGATATCGGTTAAAATACAATTTTGTAGTAACAATGGATGCCTATGGAGAGGCAATGCCACGGGAAATATGGCTTTTGAAAAGTTGGTGGGTGTGAGAGACAGTTGATCAAGAGGTCAAGACATGTAATGCTTTCTTCTGGCTGAATCTGAGAGAACCCGAAAGCCACAAACAGGATAGGACTGCTTTCGCTCCAGTTGAAGACGAGGAACTCACACTTCCCAGCACTAAATCCAACACCAAGGTTTACACATTACCTTGCAAATTTTTAAAAATATCAGAGAGCCTTTCATATTAAGATATTAAGAATATCAATAGCATATAATACAAGAGAGGCATTGATACCATTAGAATTGCAGGAAGATAAAAAAAAGTTCTTTGGGAATATACTTCTTAAATAGAACGGGAAACGAAACTATCTCTTGGTGAGGTCCTCTTTGGACAGGGATTCTTCTACCTCAAGGAATTGGCTCCTTCGACTTCAGAAGAGGGAATTAAGAGACGGGTTTGAAGGGGGGATATATGTCACGATTGACATAACGTTTATTCTAAAACGCATCCATTACATTTATTCCGAACGGTTTGCACAGAGTCGTTAAAACAGTAACAGGTTTCTTGTCATCAATACTTTTTACAGCCTTGACGTTTTGGTACCATTCGCGACGTCACCACTGTTTTCTCTCAGTTTTTATTCTGTTAGTATTAGATACTTCGGTCACCTGCACATGGGAGGGATTTTCAGCTTATTACTTTTGATTCTTGGAAAATCATCAGGGATAAAATATTTATTCTAGATATATACTATGTGAAGTAGGTTCGTAAGCAAAGTGGGGGCTTTTTGGCCCCGGTCTTCCATAAAAGCTCGAAACTTTTACGAATTTTCCTGAAATTTCTAAGATTTGTCATGTAGCTCACCAACTTCTGCGATTTTTTTCAAAATTGTCGCCCCTCCAAAACAAATTCTTACTTACATATCTGATTTGTCGTCTCTTTAAATCTATGCTAGTTATTTCTGATACATCGGAATATGATAATTATGACAAGATATGAATGATACAATTTAGATAAATTTTTGTTTTTCTACAAAATGTACAAAGGTGAGAATGAAATACGCATCAAAACCATGAAAAGGTCATTTGGAGCCCAAATAGTGTTCTATTTCAACAAGCATCTGAAATGGAGAAATTTTTCGACCTATTTGCAATTTTTACTATTTGGAATTTTTACGTTTTTAACAATTACAAACCTAATTGATCCTACAACGAATATTGCTGCAGTTATTATTAGTATCAAAATTTGATTCTGAATAGGAACAAGAATATACGCAGGGGAATTCGGGCCTTCCCCAGGAATATTCAGATATTTATTACATCCCTCATAAACATACAAATGTTATAGAATTCACCAAGTCTTATTTGTTTTCTTTTTATGTGAACCCTCCCCCCCCTGACTCCTCATGAACCTCTTTGTATGTTCTTCCTGAGTTTACAGTCGTTTCTTGAAAACAACACGATTTGAAGCAAACACTTGAGTATGCGTTGTTCCTGAGTTTATCAAACAGTTCGTGGTAACGAACTGTACTAAGGAGCGACCCGGCTCAATAGCAAACGAAACTCTAAAAAACAGAGCATTTCGATGCTAAAAGATACATCAAAAGAATCGGATTTTTATGCTGATTTTAAATATATAAGTTTCATCAAATTTAGTCTTTGTCATCAAAAGTTACGAGCCTGAGAAAATTTGCCTTATTTCGGAAAATAGGGGAAAACACCCCCTAAAAGTCATAGGATCTTAACGAAAATCACACCATCGCGTTCAGCGTATCAGGGAACTCTAGAGAAAAAATTTCAAGGTCCAATCTACAAAAATGTGGAATTTCGTATTTTTTGCCAGAAGACAGATCACGGGTGCGTGTTTATTTTTTTTCCCAGGGGTCATCGTATCGACCAAATGATCCTAGAGTGTTGCAAGAGGGCTCATTCTAACGGAAATGAAAAGTTCTAGTGCCCTTTTTAAGTGACCAAAAAATTGGAGGGCACCTAGCTACCACGCTCATTTTTTTCCCAGAGTCAACGGAACAAAATTTTGAGATAGCCATTTTGTTCCGCATAGTCGAAAACCACAATAACTATGTCTTTGGGGATGAATTACTCCCCCACAGTCCCTGGGGGAGGGACTGCAAGTTATAAACTTTCACCAATGTTTACATACAGTAATGGTTATTGGGAAGTGTACCGACGTTTTCAGGGGGGTTTTTTGGTTTGGGTGTGGGGTTGAGGGGAGGTGGCTATGTGGGAAGATCTTTCCTTGGAGTAATATTTGATGGGGGAAGAGAAATTCAATGAAAAGGGCGCATGATTTTCCAGCATTATTATTTAAAAAAACAAACAATGAAAATATAAACATGAAAAAGTTTTTTCAATTGAAAGTAAGGAGTAGCATTAAAACTTAAAACGAACAGAGATTATTATGCATATGAGGTGTTCTAAAAATAGTTTAGCATAAAGAGCGAGGTATTTAGGAGGAGATAAATACTTTGCTCTTTATGCTAAAGTATTTTTAGTAATTTCAACTATTTATTCTACGGCCTTTCTGATTCGGGGGTCATTCTTAAAGAATTGGGACAAAACTTAAGATTTAGTGTGAAGAGCGAGGTATTAACGAGGAGACAAAACCCCTCATATATAATTAAAAATATAAGAATATATAAGTTTGTTAAGTAAGTTAATTCTTAAGTTACGTATATTTTTTTCTCATAAAAACGTTCGTTAAAAATTAAAAGCTCTAGTTGCCTTTTTAAGTAACCGAAAAATTGGAGGGCAACTAGGCCTCCTTCCCCATCCCTTGTTTCTCAAAATCGTCTGATCAAAACTAAGAGAAAGCCATTTAGCCAAAAAAAGAATTAGTATGCAAATTTGATTTCAATAATTTATGTACGGAGAGCCAAAATCAAACATGCATTAATTCAAAAACGTTCAGAAATTAAATATAAAAAAAAAGTTTTTTTAACTGAAAGTAAGGAGCGACATTAAAACTTAAAACTAACAGAAATTACTCTGTAAATGAAATGGGTTGTCTCCTCCTTAATCCCTCGCTCTTTACGCGAAAGTTTAACTCTTTGTCACAATTCTACTTTTTAAAACAATTAAAAACTTTAGCGTAACGAGTGAGGGATTGCGGAGGGGACAACCCATTTCATATACGGAATAATTTCTGTTCGTTTTAAGTTTTAATGTCACTCCTTACTTTCAGTTAAAAAAACTAGTTTTTTATTTATTTAATACTGTTGTAAAGCAAAATATGTCTAGTCTTGTGTAAATTACGAAGGTATAATAACCTTGAAAAAAGCAGTAAAAAAGAAGTGTGTTCACTGCTTGCGGAAGATGCAAAAAGGTTTTGGAATTGCTAATCTTAAAGTCAATATTTTGAATGTAATCAATTGGACCCTTTTCGGGAGGGTAATAGGCCGTCTACAGGACCCCAGCCCCCTTTTGAGAAGACTACAATGGATGTGTTATAGTGTTTCGAACAACATAAGATTTATCCAACAAATTACTTTAGGTCAATGTATTTCACACTTTCCACATGCCGCTTCCGATTCCCTCTTTGCCCTTGAAATAATCTTTGAGGTTGCCATGGGAAAATTTTGTGTTTCTTTTTGAAGGCATAATTTATATTGTGCGCTAAAAAACAATACTAAAATCGCGAAAAAAATTTCTTTAGCAAGACGGAAATCTAGTTGATTAAATAGGCTCCTTTGCATAAGAAATTCAAAAGTATTATTTACTCTTGAAAAATATTAAATACTGACAAACCGTCACTCAAAGTATGAATTATAGAAAGAAAAGAAAAAAAACTTTTCCACTTCCGCCGCAACATAAAACACAGTTTTAATTCTTCTGAAAACCAGGCCGCGACTAAAAAAAATGTCGCCAGGCTGTCGCATTGAATCAAATTTATTTAAGTTTCTCTTAAACTGATCCTCAAAGATGTAATCGCTCTGTTAATTGGCACATAATTTCCCTCTGGTGACACACCGAACTGCAGATTTGGATTTTATGCCGGATGTTCTCTAGATAATTTGAAAGGAGGCTCACCTTTATCATTACTTTGTAGCACAGTTTACTGTGATTCTAGTTTTTTCTAAGCTAAGTTATATTGCTCCATCCTTGCGATAGGAGAACAAAATAGCTCCCCAAATAAAATTCTAAGATATAAAGGAAAGAATAAGTTTAAAATTGACGTGTATTGCAGTATCTAAGTACTGAACGTTACACTTGTTTTATAATTTAGAGACCTCTGTTCTGTGTTTTAACTGCAGATGTCTCAAGCTTCTATCTGCAAAAATGTGAAATTTGTATTTTTTGCCAAAAGAAATATCACGGAAGCGTGTTTATTTGTTTTTTTGTTGTTGTTTTTTTTTTCAGGTGGAATCGTATCGATTTAGTGGTCCCAGAAGGTCATGAAGGGATCTGACTAACGGAAATTAAAAATTCTAGTGTCCTTTTTAAGTGACGAAATAAATTGGAGGGCAACCAGGCCCCCTCCTGCGCTCATTTTTTCCCAAAGTCACCAGATCAAAATTTTGAGATAGCCATTTTGTTCAGTATAGTCAGAAAATCTAACAACTATGTCTTTTAGGACGACTTAATCCCCCACAGTCCCTGGGGGAGGGGCTGCAATTTATTAACTTTGCCCATTGTTTACATTTAGTATTGGTTATTGGGAAGTATACAGATATTTTCATGGATGATTTTTACTGGTTGAGGGGGGGGTCGGTGGGCGGTGGTTACGTGAAAGGATCTTTTCATGGAGGAATTTATCATGGGAGAAGAGAATTTCCATGAAGGGTGTACTGAATTTCCCAGCATTATTTAAAAAAAAAACTATGCGAAATTAGATAAAAAGACAAGTTTTTTTCAACTAAGAGTAAGGAGCAACATTAAAATTTAAAACGAAGGGAAATTATTACGTACATGAGGGGTATCGTTCCCTCCTCAATACCACACTCTTTACGCTAAAGTATTTTTAGTAATTTCAAAAGAGCTATATACTCTAATTAAATGGCTTTTGTGATTCAGGGATCATCCTTAAAGAATTAGAACAAAATTCGAATTTTAGTGTAAGAGCGAGGTATTGCTGAAGGGATAACCCCCCCCCCCTCTCATATACGCAATAAAAATTTGCGAATATAGAAGTTCGTTACGTAAGTTAATTTGTAAGTTATGTATATTTATTACTAAAAACAGCAATCGTAAATAAATTTAAAAGTTCTAGTGGCCTTCTTAATTCACCAAAAAAATTTGAGGGCAACTAGGCCCTCACCTTTCCCTTTTTTTCTCAAAATCGTCCAATCAAAACTTTGAGAAAGCCATTTTGCCAAAAAAAAGTAAATAAATATGAAAATATCGTTTTAATTATTCATGTACGGTGAGCTAAAATCAAAACCTGCATTAATTCGAAAACGTTCAGAATCTAAATAAAAAAAAAACAATGTTTTTTTTTAACTGAAAGTAAGGAGCGACATTGAAACTTAAAATGAACGGAAATTATTCCGTATATGAAAGGGGCTGTTTCTTCCTCAACGCCCTGCTTTTTACGCTAAAGTTTGACTCTTTCTCACAGCTCTACTTTTTAGAACAATAAAAAGCTCTAGCGTAAAGAGTGGGTCGTTGAGGAGGGAACAGCCCCTTTCATATACGGAATAATTTCTGTTCGTTTTCAAACATTTCTTGGTAACGAACTGTAGTAAGGAGCAACTCGGCTCAATAGTAAACAAAGCTCTAAAAAACGGAATTTTGATTCCAACAATTACATCAAAGGAATTGAATTTTAATGCTGATTTTAAATATGTAAGTTTCATCAAGTTTTGTCTTACCCATCAAAAGTTACGAGCCTGAGAAAATTTGCTATATTTTAGAAAATAGGGGGAAACACCCCTAAAAGTAATATAATCTTAATGAAAATAACACTATCAGATTTAGCAAATCAGAAAACCCTACTATATAAGTTTCAAGCTCCTATCTACAAAAATGTGGAATTGTGTATCTTTTGCCAGAAGACAGATCATGGATGCGTGTTATTTGTTTGTTTGTTTGTTTGTTGTTATTTGTTTGTTTGTTTGTTTGTTGTTTTACTTGGGAGGATTTATCCATGGAGGAATTTATCATGAGGGAAGAGAATTTCTATGAAGGGGGTGCAGGATTTTCTAGTATTATTTTAAAAAACAATGAGAAATTTTTTTTCAACTGGAAGTAATGAGCAGCATTAAAACTAAAAACTAACATAAAATATTACGTATATAACGGGGATCTTCTCCTCCACAATACCTTGCACTTTACGCTAAAGTATTTACTAATATTTTTAGTAATTTCAACTATTTATTCTACGGCGTTTGTGATTCGGGGGACATTCTTAAAGATTTGAGACAAAATTCAAGCTTTAGTGTAAAGAGCGATGTATTGACAAAATTTAAATTTCGCTTTATTTATTCATGTGCGGTGAGCCAAAATCGAAACATGCATTAATTCAAAAACATTCAGAAATTAAATAAGAAAAACAAGTTTTTTTTAATGCAAGTAAGGAACGACATTAAAACTTAAAACGAAAAGGAATTATTCCGTATATGAAAGGGGTTGTCTCCCTCCTCAACGCCTCGCTCTTTACGCTAAAGTCTTTTTATTGTTTTAAACAGTGGAGTTATGACAAAGAGTCAAACTTTAGCGTAAAGAGCGGGGCGTTGAGGAGGGAACAGGCCCTGTCATATACGGAATAATTTCTGTTCGTTTAAAGTTTTAATGTCGCTCCTTACTTGCAGTTAAAAAAGCTTGTTTTTTTTTATTTGATAAGTTTTAATATCGCTCCTCACTTTCAGTTAATAAAAATCGTGTTTTTTTATTTAATCAAGACTTAGAGAATAGGCAAAAAAATTTAGAAATGTGGTAGAAAAACTGAAAATACAAGGAAAGAAGTGAAGATAAAGGTTCTCCCCATGCAAAATGTGTTAATTATGATTATTCTGCATATTATGAATATGGAATTATTTTAGGATGAGTTGTTGGGTAATAGGCATTCGCAGCAGAGCAGATCCCTGACAATCCAATTTTAAAACAGTCCAAAAAGATTTTCACTTGTTTAGACAAAGGTTGTTAGAAAAGACTAAAAAGCATTATCAGAACAAATATTGTCGTGAATTAAGCTTTAAAAATAAAAAGAATAAAATAGAAAATAAAAAGGTGGAACTGAGTTACTTTGAATAAACCATCTCACTAAAGCACCTCACGTATAAACGTACCATATAACAATTTAAAAAAATGAATTTTTAATTTAAAAATTAAAAATAAATTTAAGCGAGTTACATGTCAATCAATGTTTTTTTTTAATTCTAGGAAAAATTTACATTTTCTTTCCATTTCTTGGAATGAGAATAAAAAAAACTTCCCTATTCCAACCACTTACAAACACATTTTATTTTTATTTTTTACAAAGACAAAAACACGACTTGCGTAATTTCATTTATGAAAACTTTCGTATATCCATGGATGACGCAATGTTTACTTTTCATAATGTTTTTCTTTCTCGAAGTAGCGTTCAATATGTGTACCTTCGACCTGTCGTATTTATTAAATACAAAAACAAGTTTTTTCAGCTGAAAGTAAGGAGAATTTCGATCAGACTTCTTTGGGGAAAAAAGGGGTAAGGGAGGAGGGTTAGTTGCCCATCATTCTTTTTGGTCACTTAAAAAGGGAACTACAACTTTTGATTTCCGTTCGAACTAACCCTCTCCTGATCTTCCAAGACCATTGGTTTCATAAGATTACCCTTGAAAAAAATCAAAAAACAAACAAACAAAAAACAAATGGACACACATCCATGATGTTTTTTCCGGCAAAAAATGAGAGAAATTAAATGTTTTGTTAGATTTTCAGAAAACTAGGTGTCGGCTTTTAGTTTTCTGTCGCTTATTCGGATCTATTATTCAAACTCTACAAGTTATAAGCAAGACCACCCAACCATTTCTAAATGATTTGGTCACAAGAACTAATATACTTAAAATAGGTGAGGTATGGTGATCCCTTAAGGTGCCGCATGGCCTTAAAGTATGGTAAGACTACTACTCTTTAGGAACAAAATGATTCGAGCCCACTTGATACATGCATCATCAAAAAACTATTACATACAGGGTGCAGATTAATCAATCAATCAATCAATCAATTTATTAATACTAAAGAAAACTATTACAAAAGTAAATCAATTAATAGGCCCAAGAAGCTATGCTTTTAATGGGCCACAGAGAACAAAAAAAAAACACTTATAAAATATATACAAAAAAAAAAAAAAAAAAAAAAAAAAAAAAAAAAAAAAAAAAAAAAAAAAAAAAAAAAAAAAAAAACACAGGAACAAGACAAGATTTTAAAAGAAGAGAAGTGACATACAAATTGGGATAGAATTAAAAGAGAGACACAAATTATTTAACTGGAAGGACCCGACGAAATAATGCCTTTGCAGAAAGAAAAAGAGGGACATCCAAAGGGATGGAGTTCCATAATAGAATTGACTGATATACAGGAGACCTCTGAGCTGCTGTAGAGAATCGTTCTGGTAAAATAAATCGTCGAGAAGAATTACGCAAAGAAGAAAAGTACCTACCCGAGCCTGTCCTTGAGAAAAACTGCTGCAGGGTCGGTGGAAGAGTACCTAGAAAAGCAGAATGCGCTAAACAAAAGAGTATTTTTACCTATAATATGATCCAGCGGAGCTATTCCAGCATCATTATAAAGATCAGAGGAAGGGTAAAGCCGAGGGAGAAGAAAAGTAGCCTTCACTGCCCTATTTTGGGCTCTTTGAAGTGAGCAGAGAAGAGATTTATTAGTATTGCCCCAGACAGAGCAGCAATAAGAAAGGTAAGGATGAATAAAAGCATGATAAAGAGAAACCATAATATCAGGAGGAAGAAATGAATTAATCCGGTGCAACAATGAAGACTGGCGGAGTATTAAGGAACGGGTGTGAGTTATATGCGGTTTAAAAGAAAGAAAACAGTCAAGATACACACCAAGAAGTTTCACCATAGTAGCTTGTGGTATAATATCATTCCCAAAAGTCAGGGTGATTGGCTCCCGTACGTCTCTCATGCGGTAAGGGGTCCTAAAGTTGACAATGGCACTCTTTCGGCTGTTAAGAGCCATACCATTTGACCAGCACCAATCCTTTACTTTATCAAGAAGACCTTGAGCTATAGAAGTGGCAGATGGCAGGTCCACCGCAGCAATGAAAAAAAAACCTTTTTTTCAAGTTGAATGGAATTAGAGATTTTTTTTTTTTTAATTTTTTTTTAACGACCGCTTTCCACAGGCTAATAAATTTATGCGATGAATTCACAAAACTAATAATATGATAACTGGGTTCTGTGGTGCCTAATAAATATGAAATCAAACCAAATTAAAGGGGGAGGGGATATCAAAATTACAGAAACCGTGGAACTTTGAAAACTAAACATTTAAACTAAGGTGCTTCAAATTTCATACAATTTAAAACTCAATTGGCAATTGTTTTATAAACTTTTTACGTACTTAAAGTTTGAGTTCATGAAAATGAATGAACTTGCATCCAGTTATTCTGAAGCAGTGTCCTACTTGATACTGTACACCTGATCTTTCAATACACAGCACACAAACATTCGGTGAAAGAGATCCTGAGAGCATGGTATGGTACTCATTCAATAGGTCGTTTTCATCTTATTCATCTACCTTCAAAATGATAACAGAAACTTCTCAAATAAAGAATATTTAAAAAGGTTTTAACTTTATTCCACTTAAACAAATGGCCTTACTTTACCGCACCCTTTACGTTTGTCCTCAAGAGGTGCAAAATCGGATACCAAGGGCAAGTTTTCTGACTTACCCATGTCAGATCAAGAGCTGCATGTCGGGGCTCGGTTAAATCACAAATATTACGAACGAACTAGGAATTCTCAGGAAGGGCTGACAGCCGAAGCTCGAAATTACAGATAGTGGAGGAGGATGCAGTTTCCACGTTAGGCAGCTTGGTACTACGAGTTTGTGGTAGTAGTAGTTATACTTCTAGGTTTCCTAAGTCTTCTAGGTAGTTTCAAGCTAGGTTTTATTTCGTTTTCTGTTTTTTTTCTATTCTTCAGGCCAAAGGGAATTAGCTGCCACTAGTCCTTCCTGGCTGCACTCCCTGCTTCATCTTGTGATTAACTTCTACAGCTTTCTTCTCTGTTTCTTGATCCCTTTTAGTCTCAGACTAGGAACGATAAGCTTAGATTCGCTAACCAGGTCTTATCCCTTGTTGTACCATCCACAACCGTTGGTTTTGAAGCTCTTTCCCTTTGCCTCGTTTCTTTTTTTCTTTTTTTGTTTTTTTTTCTTCTAGGGACAAATGCAAGCACATGGTTCTTTATGCCACATAGCTTCTTTTTGGGTTTCCGTAGAATGCTATCATTTCGCGACAACGACATTTGGGTTTAGAAACAATTCCTAGACAAAACACAAACTAACATTATATCCAAGTAACAGTTTCAATAAAAATGTTGTTTGTTATTGCAATTTATTTATTTTAAATAACGCTTAATTGCCTTTGATACATTTGCACACAGAACCTGTGACACTCAATATGTCTTCCTTCATGTTTTAAAGCGCGAAAACAAAAACAAAAAGATAGTAATTATGCAACTATGTGGTGACTATTAATTCATAATAAGTAGCTGAGAATTGTGACGAAAGTTTGCAGAAATGATATGCAAAACTAAGAAAATTCAAAAAAATAATACAGATTTGCTATCAAAATATCATTGCCAACAATCTATAGCTGACACTGAATCTTTGTGCACTTTGACCAGAAGAAAATTATCATTTCTATGACTGATAAGATTCTTTATTGACAGCCCAAGTCTTAAATTTATTAAACCAAGACATTAACATGAAAAATGTCACTTTTTATACCACCAATTTGACAGAAATTGATCTTTTATACAAACAAATCTAGGGAATTTTTTATTAAATAAAAACTCAATTCCGTCATTTACTAGAAAAGCTTCTGTGAAAAGCCCGCCTAGATCTTACTATCATCCGCCTTAGGTTTCACTTTTATAACACACATATTTTTAAAGGTCATCAAAGGTCAGGGCCCTCTATAGGAAGAAGGAGTAGAGGTAGTTGCATCAAAATACATTCCCAGGACATACTTTTGTCTGTAGCTTCATCCCTGAAAGTTTCATTTTCCAAACCTAAACCCTTTCTGAGATAGCAAGAAGTCAACTAACTAGAATTTTACCTAGGAGGCTATTCTAGTTGAATTTAGACAAAAAAGCAGGCCAAAATGGCTAAGGTATTTCTTTTTCATATAGTGTAGCTAGAAAGAAAATGAATGCACGCCTTGATGTCCTTTTTATGCCTTTTCCAAATATAGCCTAATAATCAATTCAAGGGGAAATTCCATTTTGAGTCCTCCTTTGAAATTCCTGTAGCTCAGGATTTTTCAACTCATCGTGGGGAAGTCAAACTTAGGAAGAGGTTTTATTTTAGAGGTTTTACATAGTCGCTGTGCGATCGTTTCGTGCCCCTAGTTCAGCTGTCATCATTGAGATCCTGCAAAACCTAATAAATAAATACTCTTATTAATCGTTTCTGAGTCTTTTGTATTTGATTTGTTACTGAAGTAGAACGTTTTTTTTAGACTCGGCTAAAATGTATTACTCGTGCATCAAAATGGTCAACAAAACACTCCGAGTAGTCTAAAGGCCCATTGCTGGAAACAAGATAAATTTTAAAACCCTCTGAATTATTTTTTATTAAGACGATCCTAATAATTGTTTTGTAAAATGACAGATGCTTAGAGAATTTGATAGTACATAGGTCACACTATAGGAAAAAATGCTCTGTGAAGTAGAGACCTTGCTTTTTACTGTTGCTTAAATCTCTTGTCGTGTTCCGGACTTGCATAAACCTCTAAATATGCCCCGATCTTGAGCTCTCCCTTAAAGATCTTTCTGTTTTCTGCGTTTTTTATCCATGTACTCTTACATCAGCAAGGGACCACGAAGTTTTTAATAGCTATGAAAACCAATTAATTTCATTATCACAACAACATGACAGGGCAATTCAGTAGTAGAGGGTGGACACGGATAGCTTCAAAAATACTCTAGATTCTAAGCAGTGGATAGGTTTCCGTGCGGAAGGCCCTGAAACTGCAACAGAAGGCTATTCGTACTGGAATGAGATTTCAACTACTTGAAACCGATCAGTAGTGATTATGATTAGGTTTCCACCAAGTATTCCCTAATAGATGTGGTTTGAAAATGTTCCTTTTACTATGAAGATTCTCCATCTACTAAGAATCCAAAAACCATGAACCCAAGTCTCTTTTACCCTATTTTTATACCAAAAAGTTCGTGGTAACGAGCTGTAAATAAGGAAGGATTTGGCCCAATAGTATCCAAATCTCTAAAAAACGGAATTTTGATAATATCAAATACATGAATGTGATTGGCTGTTCGTGCTGATTCTAAATATTTAAGTTTATCAAATATTAAGTTTATGGTTGCCCATCAGAAGCTACGAGCCTGAGAAAATTTGCCTGATTTCTTGAAAAAGGGAGAGAACACCCCAAAAAGCTACAGGATCTTAATGAAAATCACACCATCATATTCAGCGTATCAGAGAACTTTACTTTAGTGGTTTCAAGTTCCCATATGAAAAAAAAGGGAATCTGAAATTTTTGCCCGAAGAAAGATCACGAATAAGTATTTACTTATTTTTCTTTGTTCTTCTCGGAGGTAATCATATCGAAGCAATGGTCCTAGAGGATTGATATAGGGCTCAATTAGACGGAAGTAAAAAGTTCTAGTGCCCTTTTTAAACGACCAAAAAATTGGCGGGCAACTAACCCTCCTCCAGAGCTCTTTTCCTCCCATAGTCGTCATATTCAGGCTTGAGATAGTCATTTTGTTTAGCATAGTTGAAAGACTAAGGGGGAGGGGAATTTGAAGCTAGGATGAAATTGTATCGGGGTATTATTTCGGGGGGATTTGGCGCAGGAGGAACTTTTAATGGAGGAATTTTTTCGGGAGAAGCAGAAATTTTCCTTTGAAAGGGAGATAGATTTCCTGGCAATAATTTAAAAACGATAAGAAAATAAATAATTTTTTCAGCTGAAAGTAAGCAGCAAAGTTAAAACTTCAAATGAACATAAATTATTGATTATATGAAAGGGGCTGCCCCGTCCTAATTACTGCGCTCTTTGCACTAAAGTTTCTCTTTGCACTAAAGTTTGAGCTTTTGTCCCAATTCTTTAAGAACGACTCCTGCGACACAAGGGTCGTTTAATTAGAATTAATTTAAAAAACTTTCAACAAAATGTTTTTTCCCAAAGATAAGTAAAGATCTCGATGAGTAGAAATAAATTGAAAATGTCTTCCAAGTGTAAGTGTCGATGGGAGGGGACAGATCTGTGGAGCAGTCTCCCTGAGTGTGTGCCTGCTTCCTTCTTTTTAAATGGCTATCTGGTTTCGATTAATGATTTCATAGTGATTTACCTGCTAAAAGAAATCTTTTGCACAGAAATGCTAAGATCTAAGACTAAGTGTAATATATTGGTAGACATAATTTAAACTAGATCTACGTTGCATGGGCAACATAAGGTGTTTCGGCTACCTTTGTTCGGCTTCGCGAGTAAATTTTTGCGAGAGCAACACTTTGGTTTTGATCCCTCGCTTTGATTAAACGCTGAAGTTGTTAATCTGTAAGTATCTTAAAATTAATACTAGGTACACCAACTCGCGAAAGTTGCAAAACTCTCATTGCAAGTAGCAAAAGTTGCAAACCCCTCATCGTTGAAGATGATTGTAGCCTAACAGCCAAATATTACTCACAAGTCCCCTACATGTCTTACCACTGGAACCAAATTGGTCTCGCCATCAAATACACCAGAAACAAATAATAGGTACACCAAATAGCAAAAGCTGCGAAGCCCTCATTGCCAAAGATGATTATGAGCTAACAGCCGGCTGTTGCTTAAAACTCCCCTATATGTCTCACAATTGGTATCAGCCTATTTTTGGTTTCAGAGTGTACCTTACCACTGAAGTTGTCAACCCCTTTAAACTTTCAAACTGGTATATCTCATGATTGAATTATTCTACTCAAAAAAGGATGATATATACTTTGATCAGCTCATCAAGAGCTATCGACTGCCGTCGAAAAAAATCTATCTGTCTTAGTTCAAAAGTTAACTTTTTTGCCATAGGCCAAGTTTCTAGCGTCATCACTTAGAAAGGATCAAAGGATAAACTATAATTCCTTGAGCAATGAGAGAAATTTTAAAGTTTTAGAGGCACATCTGATACCATTTCTGTATCGGCCTATTTTTGGTTTCAGTGTTTACACTACTACTGGTAGTCAACCCCTCCAAATTTTCACATTGGTATATCTCATGAAGGGATTTTTCAACCAAAAAATGGATCACATATAGTTTGATCAGCTCATCAAGAGCTATCGACTGCCTTAGAAAAAAAATCTATCAGTCTTAGTTCAAAAGTTGACTTTTCTGCCGTAGGTCAAGTTTCTAACGTCATCACTTAGAAAGGAGCAAAGGACAAACTCTAATTTCTTGAGCAATGAGAGAACTTTTAAAGTTTAAGAGGCACATCTGATACCATTTCTCTACCGCAATCCCAAGTGGCAAAAACCGAATGATAAACTCAGCTGAAATCAAGAACAGAAATGGGTAGAATCAATATGGTTGCACTTTCGGTTTTCACTTTTTGCCTCTGTAAATATTTCTCTTTATCACTCAAAGAAGATATATTGGCTGTGAGGCCGGGAAACTGTCACATATATTTAACACTAATAGATTTTAGTCCATCTTCAGTTTGAAACTGGTGCCTGCCTGCTTGCTTGCTAGAACGAGCTGTCCACTCGAAAGCAGAAACATGGTTTAATGAAACGAAAGCTTGACTGTATAACTTCAGATAGTTCTCTCTGACATAGGCTATAAAACTCCAAGTCACTTCACACACTATAGGCTCTGGCTCAAAGACTCAAGGACAAGCAAAAACCATCCTTTTTGGCCCCAGGCAAGAGCTCTAGGAAGCTTTCCAAAATGCAGTCATATTCATCAATCCGGCCTAAAGTCCACACTTTCCGTAAAAATCACAGAGGTTAGACCCCTGCCACTTTCTTGGAATAATATGAAAAAAACTTCGTTTTCTTAAATAGTTAAAGAGGCTGCGTCCCAAAGTCGAACCTTAAAACGTACAGGAATTAGGAGAGGCAGTTGGGGGGCTGCCGCCCCCCAAACCCCCTGCTTTTAAATACTCTTTTGTACAGGTTTTTTGTTGTGGGGGGCTGCCGCCCCCCTAACCCCCCGCTCTTGGCTTCGGAAAGGCCCTCTTTTAATTAACAAAACAAAAAACCTGTAGAAAAGAGTCTTTAAAAGCGGGGGGTTTGGGGGGGGGGCGGCAGCCCCCCAACTGCCTCTCCTAATTCCTGTACGTTTTAAGGTTCGACTTTGGGACGCAGCCTCTTTAACTCTTTAAGAAAACGAAGTTTTTTCATATTATTTCTGTACTTTTGTCTACAATCCATGGTGGATGTAATTTAATAATTCCTGTACTCCTCGTAAAGGAATTAGGACTGCCTCTCCTAATTCCTGTACGTTTTAAGGTTCGACTTTGGGACGCAGCCTCTTTAACTCTTTAAGAAAACGAAGTTTTTTTCATATTTTGTGAAAAAAACCGCCCGATATGGGACTTGAACCCTTGACCTTAGGATTAAAAGTCCCACGCTCTACCGAATGAGCTAACCGGGCATGTTTGAAGTCGAAATACTTGCATATGTATAAATATAACTTTTAAATAACTTTTAAGAATTTCAAAAATTAACATGGGCTCTTATGGGGAAATGGGGTTTTCTAAGCTAGAAAATCGGGGGGTTAAGATTTTCCATCGAAACTTTCCAGGAAAATTACTCGGAGAATTCCGCGTCGAATGAGTCTTCGTACACCCAGATCCGATGTCGGCTGTGACCTGTAGGCGTGGCAGAAAAAAAAACAAAAGGAGAAAATGAACATTAAGTGGCTATGCGTAGTTTCTGGAAAACAGGGAAGGAGTTATCGGATCGAGCTGAAATTTCGCGGATAAACTCCTGGGCCCTAGGGGACCTTAACTTGTGAATTTCAGCCAGCTCGGACAACGTTAAAGGGGGGGGGGTTGGCGGGTCGAAACTTTCGGCCAGATTTTCTCCATGAAGGAAAAGTTGGAGGGGGATGACATTTGGCAGGTTTCTTAGTTGGAGCTCGGGCTACGAAATCCCTCTGCAACCACTGGAACCGAAGGTCACTTAACATTGTCGCGGTTCGCCTCTTTAAAGAGGCACGAGTGTGCCTCCTTGATAAGCTGAAACCGGGGTGCTACAAAAAAAAAAACGAAACCAAAGTGCTGTTCTCGCAACATAGTTTATAAATTAAATTCAAGAAAATTCAGAAAATTTATGCACTAGTACGCCATAAATTAAATTAACGAAAAAAAATACTGTCTTCTTTTTTACGACTCAAGAAAATAGAACCCGTTCAAGGTTCAACATAACGCACTTGTTGGCTCTGTTGCTTTCTGCGGAGCTTAGAAAATACATAAAATTTTAATGACACCATCTTGTACATGACCAACGTATGTAAAAAATATATCTCGGGTATGTAGGGGACTCGGTTGGTAAATTTCCATTATCAACAAAAACTCTCCTCTTTCACATTTCAAGGACCGCTTTCCGCTAAAATTTTCAAACAAACTCTAAGAGTGTCTGAAAACCTTCTTAGCATATCTTCGACCACCCTAGCCTGGTTGGCCTGCGACTACAGTCCTATAGCTCACCGTGAGTCTTCATATTAGAGGCAGACCTTAGTCAAACAGTTCGTGGTAACAACTGTAGTAAGGAACGACCTGGCTCAATAGTAACCGAAACTCTAAAAAACGAATTTATAACAATAGTTACATCAAAAGAATTGCATTTTAATGCTGATTTTAAGTATATAAGTTTCATCATGTTTAGACTTAACATCAAAAGTTATGACCCTGAGAAAATTTTCCTTATTTAGAAAATAGGGGGAGATACCCCTTAAAAGTCATAATATCTTAGCGAAAATCACACCATCAGATTTAGCGTATCAGAGAACCCTACAGTAGAAGTTTCAATCTACAATTGAATAAAAAAAACAAGTTTTTTAACTGAAAGTAAGGAGCGACATTAAAACTTAAAATGAACAGAAATTACTCCGTGTATGAAAGGGTCTGTTCCCTCCTCAACGTCCCACTCTTTACTTTAAAGTTTGACTCTTTCTCTCAATGCTACTTTATAGAACAGTAAATAACTTTAGCGTAAAGAGCGGAGCGTTGAGGAGGGAACAGCCTCTTTCATATATAGAGTAATTTCTGTTCGTTTAAAGTTTTAATGTCGCTCCTTACTTTCAGTTAAAAAAAAAATTATTTTATTTAATCTATGTAGAAAGACCGTCTCAAAAATTTTTGGCCACGGCTGACATCACTATGACAAGAGGACAGTGCGTCGTTCTGTTTGGAGGAGTAACTAAAGTTCTTTACGCCATCGGTAAACTAGCAGAAGGCACAGATTAAATCAATATATTGAAATTCTATTTTTACGCTGCCGTGTTTGAATTCTGATTCTATATTATGTGTATCTTTAATATGATAGGAAGTTTGAAAATCAGACATTTATTTTGACAATGAGAAAGTAATCCTATTGGGTGTGTATTTGCCTGGTTTCAGTGAAACAATTAATAAAAAACTTACGCTAAAGTTTGACTCTTTCTCTTAACTCTACTTTTTAAAACAGTAAAAAACTTTAGCGTAAAGAGTGAGGCGTTGATGAGGAAGCATCTCCTTTCATATACGAAGTAATTTCTGTTCGTTTTAAGTTTTAATGTCGCTCCTTACTTTCCGTTTAAAAAACTTGTTTTTTTATTTAATTTCTGAACGTTTTTTAATCAATGCATGTTTTGATTTTCGCTCTCCGCAGATGAATAATTAAAACGAAATTTGCATATTTATTTTTCTTTGCTAATTTGCTAAAAAAGGCAACTAGAACTTTTAATTTTTATACGAATGTTTTTATTAGTAAAAGATATACGTGACTTACAAATTAGCTTACGTAGCGAACTTCTGTATTCTCATGTTTTTGTTACGTATACAAAGGGGTTCACCCCTTCGTCAGAACCTCGCTCTTTACACTAAAGCTTAAATTTTGTTCCAATTTCTTAAGAATGACCCCTGAATCACTGAATCATATGCGTAATAATTTCTGTTCGTTTTAAATTTTAATGCTTCTCCTTACTTTCAGTTGAAAAAACTTTTTCATATTTATTTTTTCATTGTATTTTTTTAAATAATGCTAGATAATCTTGAACTCCCTTCATGAAAATTTTCTTCCCCCATGACAAATTCCTCCAAGGAAAGGTCCCCCAACGTATCTCCCTCTTGTCAACTCCTCCCCCCAACCTAAAAATCCTCCTGAAAACGTCTGTACACTTCCAAATAACCATTACTATATGTAAGCACTGGTCAAAGTTTGTAACTTTTGGCCCCCCCACGGGGACTGTGGGGGAGTAAGTCGTCCCCAAAGACATAGCTATAAGGTTTTTTGACTACGCTGAATAAAAGGGCTACCTCAGAATTTTGATCCGGTGACTTTGGGAAAATAATCTGCGTTGGAGGGGGCCTAGGTGCCCTCCAATTTTTTTGGTCACTTAAAAAGGTCACTAGAATTTTTCATTTCCGTTAGAATGAGCCCTCTCGCAAGATTCTAGGACCACTGGGTCAATACGATCACCCCTGGGGAAAAAAGAAACAACGAAAAAACAGATAAACACGCATCCGTGATCTGCCTTCTAGCAGAAAATACAAAATTCCACATTTTTACAGATAGGAGCTTGAAACTTTTACAATAGGGTTCTCTAATACGCTGAATCTGATGATGTGATTTTCGTTAAGATTCTATTACTTTTAGGGATAGTTTTCCCTTATTTTCTAAAATAAGGCAAATTTTCTCAGGCTCGTAACTTCTGATGGGTAAGACTAAACTTGATTGAAATTATATATTTAAAATCAGCATTAAAATGCGATTCTTTTGATGTAGCTATTGATGTCAAATTTTTAGAGCTTCGTTTACTATTGAGCCGGGTCGCTCCTTACTACAGTTCGTTACAACGAACTGTTTGATTAACCACCTCGAATTCAAAGAAACTAACTGCGTTTCCAATACTCAGGAATAAAAGCGTAAAGCGTCTGAATTAGGAATTTCATAACACTGATTACGCTTGCATCTAAGAAAATTCCAGAAACTAAATGCTCAACTCAATTTTTATTAGATGATTGCCAATAAAACTGTATTACTCAGTTAAAGTACGAGTATTGCACTACAGAAAAAAAAATTTCTATTGTTTTATAGCCCCTCTTTATCTCTGGCCTTTCACTATAAAGCAGAAAAAAAAATATTTAAGGCAGTCCTAATTAAAAAAGGAAGTGAACGCAATGAATAGCCATTTAGTTTTGTTACTTGTGCTTCCATCTGTGCTTGGGCACGGTTTTATGTTAATACCACCGCAACGATCTTCAATGTGGAGAGTCGGTTTCGCTACTTCAGCAAATTACAATGATATGGAACTTTTCTGTGGGGGATTCCATGTACGTTTAAACCTTTGATTGACCTCACTGTCAAGCGACAATTTATCCATTATTGCTAATAAGTATAAATTATAGCTAACCATTTATTTATTAGTTACTAACAGGTAATAGTTACTTACATGTATTGACAGGTATTATTTACTAACAGGTAAATCTAGATTCCCTTAAAATTCTTATGAAACATTGGATCTTTAGAAGAAAAGTCTTTATTTAGAAGAAAATTGTTATATCGGCAACAATAATGATATACTAATAATATTTAGGACTGTAATTCCCTTCAAAAGGTTATAACTCCTCTTAAAGGAAATGGCCTTCTGAAGACGACCTCTACTGGGAGCTCATTTCGTGTGTCACCAGAAGTTGAAACACTTTTGAAGCAAAAAAGGCTATTTCGCAACGTAAAGATAACGCTCTGGTGATCAGTCGGAGGCGTATCTAGAATTTTGGAAGGGAGAATAGGCTATGAAACAGAGGAGAATAAAAAAATGAGGAAAAAGGGAGAACAATAGAAAAAGGGAGAAGGGAGAAACGGGGCTGATTTATAAAAAAAATATCTAGATTTGAAAATATACAATGTACAAAATGTGTCTTTGTGTAACGGATTTGACATTCCTTTCTTGGATACTGGATCAATTCAAATAATTTTAACTACAAATCGCAAATAAGTCAATTACAACTGCACCATTTAAGAGAGGCCCTCTCCTATGCTCTTTCTGGATTTTTCACTGCTTATTTTTCAATTTCACAGGCCCTCGAATGAGGATGAAACTATATGTGACTTTAAATCCTCACAAAGACAGAACGAGCACGCTCAAATATCGGCCTAATGCAGAAAGTGTACAATTACAGAAAATATAAATTTTGACAATGCTTGACAGCTTCTAGTCTTGAAAAAGATAACCTAATGCTACTCAGACGACTAAACTCTGCAAAACTGGTACAAGACGAACTAAAAGGTGTACTAAGAAGGTCTCAAGCCTGAGACTTTTTTACACGTTTAAAAACGTTTCTTTTAATGTTGTCTTTTTTGGTAAAATCTACCAGCTAAATAATAGGCTAATATGCTCCTTAAAACTATTTATCTCCTCAAACACTTCAAGAGTACTCTCAATGCATTAGACTAAGCTGTTTTGTAATCTTCATAATGTTCGGCTTCTTAGAAAATTCCCAGAAACAGTAGAATGGTTTATCATGGATTATATTTAATGCAAACAAATAAATGCGTGGTTTAAAGGTAAATCTTGACTAGGATTTAATAAGACTGTTTTTTCGGTAAGTCCTCTTTATCTCATTTCTTTCACTATAAAAAAGAAGGAAACCAAGATTACCAAAACAGTTACCATTAAGCGATACAGGAAATATAATGAACACCTTTGCATTGCTATTACTGGTAGCACCATCTGTGCTCGGGCATGGTTACATGTTAATGCCACCCCATCGATCTTCAATGTGGAGGGCTGGTTTTACAACACCTGCGAATTACAATGACATGGCTCAATTTTGCGGAGGATTCTATGTAAGTTTCAACATTATAAAATATTCTCGAATATACTATAAAGAATAAAGACATAGGTTCTATGGGCATGCATAAAATACTAAAGAAAGAATCGTAATATCCTTTTGTAAAAGACGAAGTAATTTTATTGGTATTTTTAAAAGTGTTCAGTTAGTCTAGTACTTTATTTCATTCCTATACTACCACCGCGGTGGTTCGTAACGGCCCACAGTTAAGTGGAAAAATGTAGCGTGAAAGAATAGACAGCAGCCATTTTTGCTCAGAGTCTATAATCCGTGTGTTCTGGCATTTAAAATTGTGGTGTAAATTACGTCAGAGGGTGGAAAACTCAAAAACAATAATCTTTATAAACAGGCAGAGAGATATGCAAAATATTTTGAGGGACATACAATAAATTTAGGGAAGGCTTACAAATTTGTCTAGATTTTGGAGGGGGCAGCGACGAAGATACGCAATGACAAGTAAATTCAAGAATAGGTCGAATATAAAGCATTAACCTTTATTTAATTAAGGACAGAAGTGCTATCTTTTCTGTCGAGGCAATCGTTAAAAACTAAAAATTTGTAGGCATTATACACTACAATGGTCAGTAATTTTGTTTTCTTTGTACGTCTTTACAATCTATTTTGGCCATTTCAAGATACTGAATCTAAATGAAAAAAGAAAAAAGTTCAGTTATGCCTAGTTTTTTAGTATTGATGAACTGGAATAAATGCCCAGATTTCTACTAGAACATTTTTAATGTTTTAAATATAAGAGATGAAATATTAAAAACTTTGTCAAAGAGTTATTTGAAGTTTGCAGTTAAATATACAGAATACAGGGATCTTGCTGCAAAACTTTTTGCGGTGTTTCCATTTTATCTTTTCTTAACGAATTAACCAACAAATCCGCGTTTGCAGCTCTTCTCTGATTGAAATTTTTGTCTCTACTCTGCTTTTTCTTAAAGAGCGTCAATTTGTTAGGTGCTGTAAAATACTGGCTTCAGATATGGGTGCAAATTCACCAGTATAAAGAGGGAGGAAATTCCAAAACTCTGTCTTGAAAAATCTATAAAAGGCAATCTCCCCCCTTAAATTGACATACTTGCTTCTAGATCCTTTGAAGGTTGCCACAATTTATAAGCACACGGTCATTGGCCGCTCTTAATCTTACGGAATACCTTTGTTTTGGAGGGATTTATATTCGCTCTAGGAAGTTACAGTCTATAGAGCTGGTAATCATTGAATTGCTAAGATAATATATTTAAGCTCGCGGACCAAAAAAAAAAAGAAAAAAAAAGAAAAAGCGAAATAAAAATATAATATAAACAAAGCAAAATGAGATCTGAATTACTTCCATAAACGATTTTTTTGTAAATTAGAAGTGTGATTTTAACAATACATAAAGATTATAGGAAAAACACTGTTTAAACACTTTTTAAATCTGTTTTAAATTGAATATTCTTGAAATAAGCTTATTTTCTGTTTTTCTACTACTACTATTACTACTAAAACTAACAACTCATCGCAACAACAAGCCACCCAAGGCCAACACAGCTAGGCCCCCATCCCAATCTATTGAAAAGCCTCCCTCTTTACACCCTCCCAAAAAGTTCCCATTTCCTTTAAATCTTTCTTTATGACATCCTCCCACCCCAGACGAGAACAACCTGCTTTCCGTTTAGCCTTAGATGGCTGGCCAAAAAGGACAATCTTCGGCAATCTGTCATCCTTCATCCGCAGAACGTGCCCTAACCATCTCAATCTTTCTTTAATTGCAGCCATAGAAAGCGGGATTGAACCACACTTCTCATACAGCCTACTGTTTGAAATACGATCAGTCAGCTGGGTACCCAGAACAATCCGTAGGCAATTTCTCTGGAAAACATCTATTAAATCTTCATCCGATTTTGGGGCACCCATACTTCAGAGCCATATTAGACCCTGTCATCATTGTACCTTCAAATATTCTAATCTTGGTCTGCAGACTTATCTTGCTATTCTTCAAAACCTTTTTTTATTTGTGAAAAACACCCTTAGCCTTGGCTATCCTACTTTTAACATCTTCACTGCTCCTACCGTCTTTGCTAATAATACTAACGAGGTAAGTGAAGCTGCCCATCAGATCAATCTTTTCGTTACCGAGCATCACTTTTTCATCTTCACTTATTCCTAGCCTTAGTGACTTAGTCTTCTTAACATTAATTTTAAAACCTATTCTAGCACCCTGAACAAAACCTCCTGAAGTTCATACATTTTGCTCACACTTTCATCTAGGATACTTAAATCATCAGCATAATCTAAGTCCAGGAGATATTTTCCTCCCCATTTGATTCTGTGGTCTCCCATTGCCTTTCCTGTGCTCCTTAAGACAAAGTCCATCAAAACGATCCATTTAAAGGGGGATAGAAAACAACTCTGCTTAACTCCTGAATTAATATAAAACCAGCTGCTAACCTCATTCCTTTCTTAACCGCAGCAGTATTATTCTCGTACTTCTCAATTATTAACCACAGAGTAAAAATTTGGTCGACACAGCCTCTACCTTTTCTAAAACCACCATGTTCTTCTCTTAAAACTTTGTCTACAGCATCTTAGTCTATCAAGTATCATATTGCTTAGTAATTTGCTACCTTCAAATACCAGACTAATGCCTCGATAATTACGACACTTACTTTTATCACCTTCTTATACAGTGATAATCTTTAGTAGCTTATTTCTAACCTCGGAGCCACCATATTTAAGAAACTCATTTACCACACTATAAGCACCCGGAGGCTTATTATTTTTTAATCCTTTTAGTACTGTCACTAATTCTTTCTCACAAAACAGATCTTGCTTCACATCCAAGGTATCACAAATTTTTTCATTCTCCTCTATATCTTTTCCTGCGATCTCTGTTTAGCACATTCTCAAAATGTTCCGCCCATCTCTCTTTAACTCTTTCCTTATCATTAATTGTGGCCCCGTTCCAATCTTTAACTGGGACAAGTCTGGATTGACTACTACCTTTCAGTTTATTAACATGCAAGTATAATATTTTACTATTATACCGCCGAGCTGCATCTTCCACATCCTCGGCAATTTTATCCATGGCCTCCACTTCACACCTCCTTAGTTCATATTTTAATACTTTCTCAAAAGATAATTCTTGCACAAGCCCCTTCTCACTATTAAACAAAAGCTTTTTCACTAATATTCCTAGCTGCATTCCTAACTTTCTTCCCTAAGACACCATCAGTAACTTCAGAAATTGTTTTCTAGAATTATTCCATAATGTCAAATTTTAAACTCACAAGTTGAGTATTCAACGATTCCTGGAAAGTTTTTCTCAAATGGTATTCTGCTTCATCATACAAATTAACCCATTACTGGGAGAAGGTTTGTAACTCATGGGACATGCTGACACGCAGGTAGATCCTGTTGAGTGTACATTTGAGGGGGCCTTCTTCCTCCTCCACGTGTATTTATGACCCCGAGCGAGGGTACCCCTGTTTCCATTAGGGACCCCCCAGGGACAAGGTCCCCCCTCGGTCCGTGCTTCCTATGGAGGTACCCCACATATCTGTAGGGCGTTCCCTATCACCACCTGGGGACACGCTGAGGAGTGACCCGGGAGAGGCCCCTAAAGAGCAGTAGACTCATAAAGCTCTTTTTTCTGTTTTCTAATTACGGGTGAAATTATTTTTCGCTCAAACTCCTACAGAAATTCTTAATTTCACTAAGGTCTGTATCTTAAATATCACAGGTGACAAGTTTAGACCTTATCAGTTCTTCCATTATCCGTATGTAGGTCAATTAGATTTATAGGAATTATCTCGGTTTAACTCAATAATCCAAGATTTATTATCTTGTGTGAGAATAGGGTTTTTACGTGGACAGGTTCAAAGGAGAAGCTTTACCTAATGACAGGACCACAAATTTGTTATTGTTTTCTAGTTTTATTTATAAAACACGTGGAATTTAATTCATATTACCCCAAATTTAACGAAAGGAGAAACAGAATGCATTAAGCGTATGAAAAAGCAATTCCTAAGAAAATAGATGGTGTCAAGGTAGAGTATATTAATGTTTTAATATTTGGAAATACTTTTAATAAATATGGTTCTATTTAGGTGGGGAAGCTAAACTTTGAAACACCAAATATATATATATATATATATATATATATATATATATATATATATATATATATATATATATATAATATATATATATATATATAGCCTATTCAATAAACCGTTACTTGGCCGGCATTTTCAAGAAAAGAAGCAATGACATTGGAACAATAAATTAGATATAGTAGGGAAACTACCTACTTAAAATTAAATTACTTTTTCTGGGGCGATTGCTCTCTTTGTATAAGTTTGGAAATGTAAATAGACTCTTTAGTATTTTTTACATTACTTTAATTTAAAATAACTTGAGTATTATCTGCTTCTTGTTTAGGACTGTCATCAATTTCAAGTACAAATAAGAATTTTAGAAAATGTGCATGGTTTTGATTTTTTGTTTTTGGAAGATCAGCAAACAATTGTCAAACCAAATTACAAAGTGGTATATTGGAAAGTGCTATGGCAAATGATCTTTACTACTACTACTACTAACAACAACTGAATGTAGCCGTCTGAGGCCAACATAGCTACGCATGCTCCTTCTCCATCCCAATCTATTCGAAGCCTCCCTCTTTACACCCTCCTAAAAGTTCCCATTTCTCTTAATATCTTTCCTTACCACATCCTCCTACCCAATGGGGGACGAACCACTTTTCGTTTGGCCGTAGACGATTGGCTGACAAGGACAATCTTTGGCAATATGTCATCCTTCATCCGCAAAATGTGCCATCTAATCCTTTCTTTCATTATAGCCCTAGAAAGTGTAATTGAACCCCATTTTTCGTACAGCTAACTATTTGAGGGACGGTTAGTCAGTCTGGTACCTAAAACAATCAGTAGAAAACTTCTTTGGAAAACATCTATCAAATCCTCCTCTTCATCCGTTTTTCGGAGCGTCCACGCTTCACGACCATACTTAACCACCGTCATCACTATAGCTTCCAATATTTTAATCTTGGTTTACAGATTTACCTTCCTATTCTTCCAATTTTTTTTTACCCTGAAAAACACCCTGGGCCTTTACTATTCTACTTTTTACAGCTTCACTGCACCTACTGTCTTTACTAATAATACTACTTAGGTAAGTGAAGCTGTCCACTTGATCGAAATCTTGTTACCCCATATTACCTCTTCATCTTCACTTATTCCTAGTACTAGTGACTTAGTCTTCTTTACATTGATTTTCAAACCTATTCTTACACCCTGAACTCGCAAAAATTCTAAAAATTCATTTATTTTGCTAACATTTTCATCTAGGATGCTTATATTATCAGCATAATCAGAGTCTAGGAGAGTTTTACTTTCGTATTTGATTTCGTGTTCTCCCATTGCATTTGCTCTGCTCCTTAGGACAAGGTCCACTAAAGTGATCCATATAAATAGGGATGCACCGGAATGGTCAAATTTCACCCCAGATAAGGTCTTATGCTAAAAGGCAACGATTTTCCATGAGACTGAAAAAAGAAAAAAAATATTAGGTTTAAACTTTAAGGCTTTATCGCGGCTATTAAGTAATACAGTCAGGTTTTCCTTTTCACCAGAGGCGTAATTTCGTCAAAATCTTAGGGGGGGGGGCAAAGTTGGAGCTAATTTTCTAAAACCAAATAAAAATGACAGGGAGAACTGAAGAATGAGCCATACAGTACCAAAAAGGTAAGGATATATATTAAAAAAAAAAAAAAAAAAAAACAGACCCGTTTCTTTGGATGCTTGAATTATGCAGACTTATCTTACTTTTGACAATATTTGTGAAGAAACTAAATTTCACTTGGTGGAGCAAACTAGGGTCTGGGGGGGGGGGGTTAAACCGAGGTCTGGGAAGGGCGTTTGCCCTCTCATTAGCTTTCAACTCTATGGAGAAGGGTACAATCAATCAAGTTTTAATTATTGGGCAAGGGTAAAAGTGGACCCTCGCCAAATCGTGAGGTTTTTACATTAAAGGTATTTTTTTGTTTCGTATGAAGAAATATATACCAATAGAGCTGAACAATATAGGATTAATGGTATTTACTACATAGAATGAATATAAAAATACAGAAATATTATTTTTATAGCCTTTCTTTTTAGGAGTTCATCTTTCTTCTCACAAAAGGCAAACAGTTTATTCTTATCTTTGTTTGCTACAAGTCTCAACTCAGATTATGAGTCTTAACTATGCAAAAACAATTTAATACTATTTTCACTATCAATAATTGATAAAAAAAATCAATAAATAAAATACCAAACGCTGAATCAATCAGTTATCCCGTGTCAAACTATGTTCAAAATACTTTATATTGCTGCCATTGTACCAGCAGTATTTGGCCATGGTTTCATGTTAGAGCCACCACAGAGGTCCTCAATGTGGAGGTACGGCTATGACACTCCAGAGAACTATAATGACATGGAGCTATTTTGTGGAGGATTTTCTGTAAGAATTTGTGCTATTTTGTGTAAGATCTATGCTAAGGAGCTGATGAGGAGATGTCACTTAAAACATAGGTGCTAAGATTCATCTAGAGTACTAAGCCAAAACCTTATAATATAAGGTTTTGGCTATTTCGTACAGTATATGGTATGGTACTCGGCATTTCAGTATGGTATATTCGTATGGCAATTTTGGCTGAACTAAACAACACGCTAGTGTGTTAGGTTAAAACTTTAACAATTCTAAACTTGTAAATGAATAGATCATACGAAACTTAACCAGTTTATATATAATTGATCACAAAAGATATGTATCTATAAGGACCGACAAATTTTTGCCGTATGTTTTAAATTTGCTTAGTTGATATATGTCATCTTTTGATATATGTCATTTATTCCTTTTTCTTCGATCTATGGTATTGGCTTATGTTTTCAAAGCATATTGGTTGAATATTTTGATTTATTTTCTACCATTTCCACCCTGTCAGCGTGTAGCCCATCTATTTTTTTCGCAAAAATATGCCATATTCTTCCTCTCACACATTTCTCTTTCCTAAGAAAGAAAGATCTTTAAATAAAAGACTGGAAAAAATAAGTAATATTACTGTCAATATCCTTCTGGTGAATGCGGGATAAGATTTAATTTGTACAAAAATATACAAAAGGTATTATTTTTTATCTGTAGAAAATAAGACCCCTGAAATTGAAAATTAACCTAGAGACATAGAATTGATAAAATTTTTCGTATTCATTAAGATTTAGAAAAATTTTTGCTGCGTCAACTATTTACAAAGCTGAGATGATTTACGAGATTGATGTGATATTTGCAGTAAAACTGAAAATATTGGAGGTCAGTTCCGTATTCTATTGCAATCAAATATTAAATAGGATTTTAAATTACGATCAACTGAAGGAATATGGTATTGCCCACGATATAATTGTATTTTTTCTTATTTATTTAAGTTGTACTTTGTGTTCAGCTATAAAACGGTTGCTACCTAGGCTCAGGAACATGGTGAATTTGAAACATTGACGCTTATTTATTACTTTCATTATAAATTTAGAAAAATTGATGGTCATGTGACCTTTAATTTTCTTGAAAACTCATCAGAATTGTTCAGTAGTATATCACTCAGCTGTCCCGGCTTGTGAATGTTTCTAACATGGTAATTTTTCCTCTAACACCCTTCCCTCCCCCTAAAAAATAATATCCTTCTATTTTTCTTTTTCTGAAAGATAGTAACCGAAGCAGATCTCTTAGGTGTTTCACGAATAAACTTATTCCGGTCATTTAACGCAATTTTCATCCCCTCCAAACATATAAAACCTCTACTATGATACTACCCAGAGTAAATCTGATCAATTCCGTATGAATTATGTTCCTAAAATCAAAGTATTAACAAAGATAACTAATTTCTTTACATCATTTCAGCATCAATGGGAAATAAACGGTGGTAAATGCGGTGAATGTGGTGACGCTTGGGACCTTCCTCAGCCCAGACCCAATGAGGAAGGGGGCACATATGGAACCGGTACTATTGGACAAAATTATACAATGAATGAGGTAAAGTTATTTATTACGTATGTTTTAAGCTTATGACACAATCAGATTTTGTACTGAAGTAAAAAAAAAAAAAAAAAATGCTTCCGAAATACGAGCAGTTTAGAGGCTAAGCAATCCTACTTCGTCTTTTTCAATTGTCTGAGATTTTTGTCATAAAACTACGCTGATTTCAAATTAGAAAATAAGATTTGGGCAATTGCGCAATTCAAAATAAAAGTTAAAACCCTGAAATGGCAAAATATATTTCGGATATTAAATGCTAAACACCCTTTTTCAGCAGCCAATCTAAGTGAAAAATATTAAAATGTACTTAACACACTCTCTACTCCCGTGGTTCTCGGACTTATTTAGACACTAACCCCTTTTTTGCCCACAAAATGTTTTAGATGTCCCTTCTCAGTTACCAGTACTAAATAAACTATAGTTAAAGTATGAATAAAATTGCCGGACTGAGAGTTAAAGGGTTGTTTTATATTTTTGTTGGCCAGCCGTGTACTCCCTAAAAAATTTTGCGTATCCCCAGAGGGTACACGAGACACGGTTTGAGAACCACTGCTCTAAAGCCTACTAAGACACAAGACGAAAAATAAGAAAAATTTTCTACCAGGCGATTGTTAAGCAAGATTGAAACCAGAAGCATGAAACAAGCAACATAATTAGATTGTTACTTTTCTAAGGTTTAAAGGCTTCCAAAGTAAAGTGAAAACATTGACTCATTATCGGCCTGTTATAAGTTTATAGACTAGCATCAAAGGTTATCCCACATTCCAATTACAGTATGAGAGGTCAATAACAAAAGCTGAAAGTTATTAATATAAAAATATTCATTGTCGTCAATTTATTCACTGTCGCTGTTATCTTATTTTTAAGAGGTAATAACAAATAAAATTTGTTATTATAAAATTTGTTGAGGCAAGAACAAATAAAATTTGTATTAGAATCATTCACAAAAACTTGATTTATCAGGGCAATTTGCTTGCTTCTGCTTGAAAAAATTACCAATCAAAGTTTATCACAATTACACGAATTAGCCCTTATTTATTCATAGCTCCGTAGGAATGAACCATATAACTTTCCGCATAGGCCATATTTTCTTTGTTTCTGAAATACAATGTAACGATGGTAATTATTACAGGTTATTACTATTCAAGTTAATCTTACTGCCAGTCATATGGGGTACTTCGAGTTCAGGATATGTAAACGTAACGCTGTGGATGAGCTTACAACTCAAGAGTGTCTCGATCATCACTTATTGGAAATGGCCGATGGAACTGGAACTCAATACATGATCCCAACTTTTGATGCCATGACCCATTTCATTGATGTGAAGTTACCTCAAAACTTAACATGCGAATACTGCACTCTTCAGTGGCATTATTATACAGGTAACAGCTTTTAAAGATATTTAGTGCCTAGTCAATTTTACAAAGCATCTTTTCTACCAACAATTAAATAAAAAAACAAGTTTTTTTAACTGAAAGTAAGGAGTGACATTAAAACTTAAAACGAACAGAAATTGCTCCGTATATGAAGGGGTTTTTCCTCCTCAGTGCCCCACTCTTTACGCTAAAGTTTGACCCTTTCTCTTAACTCTACTTTTTAAAACAGTAACAAACTCTAGCGTAAAGAGCGGGGCGTTGAGGAGGAAAAGTATGACTTTTAGGGGGTGTTTCCCCCTATTTTCTAAAATAAGGCAAATTTACTCAGGCTCGTAGCTATTGATGGGTTTTTTATGCTAATTTTTGTATATTTAAAATCAGCATTAAAATGCGATTCTTTTGATGTAACTATTCGTATCAAAATTCCATTTTTTAGAGTTTTGGTTACTATTGAGCCGGGTCGCTCCTTACTACAGTTCGTTACCAAGAACTGTTTGATACATTACAAATCTAACAATGCGTTACAATACGTTACAGTCTAGTGAGGGGGACTAAGGAGAGGGTCAAGGTCCACGGAAAGCTTAAAATTGATCTGGTTTTCTTCCAGGTCAGTAATTTATTTAAATAGTCATAGTTCTTTTATCTACGTTTAAAGAATAAAAATAACTGTAAATAATTTATAATTTAAATTTACTTACTTCTTCTAAAAAATATATGGAAAATAAATGATCTAAATCTAAATGAATCTAAAAAATAAACAGAAACAACGAGGAGATTCGACAAATTACAGCCCATCCCCTACGGTCCTGTGGGGGACATGTCATCCGAAGGGGTGTAGTTATTATACCACTCAATTATACTGGAAAAAGAAGAATATAAAAAAAGTTTGGATCGAATGTATTTGGATAAAAAAGGGCCGTTGAAAAACGGCTAATTTTCCCCTAAATCTTTATGGTCACTTAAAAAGGGCGCTAAAACTTTTAGCTTTGGTTTAAATGAGCGATCTCCTGATATTCTAGGATCATTGGCTCGATACGATCTTCTTTTGAGAAAACAATAGAAAAAAAGAAACAAAAACAAATAACACGCATCCGTCATCTTTCTTCTGGCAAAAAATACGCGATTCCATATTTTTGTACATAGGAGCTTGAAATCTCTGCAGTAGTGCTCTCCGATGTACTGAATCTAATGGTCTGATTTTCATTAAGGTCCCTCACATTTTAACTTGATGAATTCTTCATATTTGAAATAACATAAAAAACAATTCTTTTGATGTATTAATTGTTATCGATTTTTTTTTTTTAGAGTTCCTGTTACTATAGGACTAAGTCACTCCCTACTTACAGTTCGTTACAGCTACCGCGCAGACCATTATCTAGGTAGCCATAATAATTTTAATCCAACCACAATCTACTCTCTACTTACAATTACTCCTGGTTGTCTCCAAAGATTTTATATGTCTATTTATAAATGTCTAGCTAAGCACAAGTACGAACAAGGCCTTAGGTAAGCATTTGAGGCTGTTTTTAAGTTGATGTCAAAATTAGAATAAAGTACAGCTTAGGTCCAAGTCCCCCCCCCCCTATTGCTGATTAAAAAGCATTTTCACTCTCTCAACAGGTTAACTGCTTTGTTTTCTATATCAAAGCTTCATAAACATGATGAAAAAGATTCAATAAAAAAAAATTTCTTCAGTTCTTCTATTCCTGTTAATTTTCATCCTCCTTCTAGGTTTAACAAACTAGACAATACGCTAGTTGACAGTTTCGAAAATATTTATTGAAGTTTATTTGAACATTTGACGGCTAGGAAGTTAGGAAGACTAGATCAGCTTGGAGGCTTAACTTAATAATATCGAGGGGTATTTGTAGCTAGCTCTTTTCTAAGGACCTCCAATTTTCTAACAACAACGATAACTTATCTACATAGCCTATAGATGCGAAATGGCGTGTTTGTCAAGTTGTAATGGCTAGAATTTATTTCAGGAAATTCTTGGGGCGAGTGTGAAGATGGTACAACTGGCATGGGGTGTGGCCCACAGGAAACTTTCCGCAACTGTGCAGACATTGGTATTTACTGACACCATCTAACGTTGTGATTTTGATGAAATTGTGGCATTTTTTTTGGCATAAGTGTTTTTATATTTTACGTAATAAAGATGTATTTCTTTAAACAGTATTTTTTAAACTTAATAGATAAGCGATTTAAACACATGAAAAAAAAAACAGTTGTTTGTCAAGATAATATGATGCAATATTAGTTCGTGATAGCGACTTTCATGCAGATTTTTCCAGACCGTTTTTCGGCTCATCGGCTTTATATAAATGTTACTTCATTACAGCAAGCCAAATGTAATGTCGATATTTTTGACAGATATATTTTTATGTTTGGATGTATTTTCTTAAATAAATTTTCTCTCTTTTCTTTCGAGTCCAGTGTTTCCTTGCCATGACACTAATACCGCTGAAATATTTGTATTAAGATAACTTTGCCAATCTTACGCTGATATTAGAAGTTACAACATCTATTTACAGATTGACTAATAAATTAAACAAAAACGTTGCACGAAAGTAAATGCGGATGAACAATGTGAAAAAAAAAAGATTTTGTTGGTCATAGTTGCGAAAACTTTTACTACTACTACTACTACTACTACTACTAATAACTCACTGCAGCACCAAGCCGCCTGAGGCCAACACAGCTACGCACGCTCCTCCTCCAACCTAATCTATTTAAAGCCTCCCTCTTTACACCCTCCCAGGAAGTTCCCATTTCCTTTAAATCCTTATTTATGACATCCTCCCAACCCAGACAAGGACGACCTGCTTTCCGTGTGGCCCCAGACGGTTGGCCAAAAAGGACAATCTTCGGTAATCTGTCATCCTTCATCCGTAGAACGTGGCCTAGCCATCTCAACCTTTCTTTCATTATAGCCCCAGAAAGTGGGATTGAACCACACTTTTCGTACAACCTACTGTTTGAAATACGGTCAGTCAGCCGGGTACCCAGAACAATCCGTAGGCAATTTCTCTGGAAAACATCTAGTAAATTTTCATCTGCTTTTCGGAGTGTCCATGCTTCAGAGCCATATTTGACCACTGTCATCACTGTAGCTCCCAATATTCTAATCTTGGTTTGTAGGCTTATCTTTCTATTCTTCCAAACTTTTTTTAACTGTGAAAAAACACCCTGAGCTTTAGCTATTCTACTTTTAACATCTTCACTGCTCCCACCATCTTTACTAATAATACTACCAAGGTAACTGAAGCTCCCAACCTGATCAATCTTTTCGTTACCTAAGGTCACCTGTTCATCTTCACTTATTCCTAACCTTAGTGACTTAGTCTTCTTAACATTAATTTTCAAGCCTATTTTAGCACCCTGAACTCGTAAAACCTCTAAAAATTCATTCATTTTGCTCACACTTTCATCTAATATGCTTAAATCATCAGCATAATCTAAGTCCAGGAGCGTTCTTCCTCCCCATTTGATTCCATGGTCTCCAATTGCCTTTCCTGTGCTCCTTAAGACGAAGTCCATCAAAATGATCCATATAAAGGGGGATAGAACACAACCCTGCTTAACTCCTGATTTAATACAAAACCAGTTGCTAACCTCATTTCCTACCTTAACCGCAGCAGTATTATTCTCGTACATAGCGCAAATCACTTTAATGTATTTTTCTGGTATACCATATAACGATAAGACCTTTGTTAACGCTGTTCTATCAACAGAATCGAAAGCTTGCTCATAATCGATAAAACTAAGGACCAAAGGTGTTTGACAACGAAGGGACTTCTCAATTATTAACCTAAGAGTGAAAACATGGTCGACTCATCCTCTACCTTTTCAAAAACCGCATTGTTCTTCCCTTAAAACTTTGTCTACCGCATGTCTCAGTCTAAAAAGTATCATATTACTCAGTAATTTGCTACCTACAGAGACCAGACTAATGCCTCGATAATTCCGACATTCACTCTTGTCACCTTTCTTATACAGTGGTTTAATTAAGGTTTTCCTAAAATCATTGGGTACTTCCCCTTTTTCAAAAATCATGTTCATAATCTTCAGTAGCTTATTCCTAACCTCAGAGCCACCATATTTAAGGAACTCATTAATCATACTATCAGCACCTGGGGCCTTATTATTTTTTAATCCTTCTAGTACTGTCGCTAATTCTTCCTCACTAAACAAATCTTCCTTCACATCCAAGGTATCACAAACTTTTTCATTTTCATCTATATCTTTTCCTGCAACTGTATCTCGGTTTAGCACATTTTCAAAATGTTCCACCCATCTTTCTTTAACTTTTTCCTTATCACTAATTGTGACCCCATTTCTATCTTTAACTGGGACTAGTCCGGATCGGCTACTCCCTTTCAATTTATTAACATGCCAGTATAATATTTTACTATTATGCCGTCTAGCCGCATCTTCCAGATCCTCAGCAATTTTATCCATCGCCTCCATTTCACATCTCCTTAGTTCATATTTTAATGCTTTCTCCACTTTCTTTACATTCCTTTTGTTTTCATACGACCTATCGCTCAGATAATTCTTATACAAACCCCTTCTACTCTCTATTAAACCTAAAGCTTTTTCACTAATATTCCTAGTTGCTGTCTTAGCACTCTTCCCTAGGACACCATCAGCAACTTCACAAATTGTTTTTCTGAAATTATTCCATCCATCTTCCACATTGTCAAATTTTAAACCCTCAAGTTTAGTACTCAACTGTTCCTGGAATTTTTTTCTCAAATTTTCATCCTGAAGTCTACCAACATCATAACTTTCCGGGAGGGAGTTACTCTTCCAAAATTTCAGCTTTAAATTAACCTTAGACACTACTAGATGGTGATCTTTACTTTTAACATCAATAACGGCACTCCTATACACCCTAGTATCTCTATAAGAAGTGACAACGTCTCCTTGTTGGGACTTCAAAAGTAAAAGGGGAAAGAATGGACCGAGGATGAGTTTAAAAACGTAAGTCCATTATCAGATTTTTTCTGCATACTCCTGGCGGCTTTGAAATACACACGCAATTTCCTGTTTTGCTATAAAGGAACTCGCATTTTCAAATTTATTATACTTTTCCCAAGTCAACACCTTTTAAGTCCACAGCATACAAATCACCAGCAGACAAAACTCTAGTAGCTCCCCATGCCACAATTTATCGCGTCTTAATTCTCAGCCACACAACTTTATGCATGAACATTTCTCCACCAAAATTCGTCTAGAAAAATTCTCCCCCTAGAAAAATTCCGATGGGTTCCTTTGTTCTACTTGGTTAATTACTCAACAACGATATTTTTTAATATTATTTTTTTATAGGAAGCTTAAACAATCAAGATTCTTTTCTGCTTTTCCATGGCTTTAAGTTTTGGTCCCCTTCTATGTTTTTAAAAATAGTAACCAAAAATAGAAATTGAGAAAATTAATTTAATGCAAAGCCCTTCATAAACTGACATCAATATATACATGGTTTAATTGTCGGCATACATTGGTTGAAACGGTTATTCCATTTAAAAGGGCATCGAGTGGTGTATTTAACTTGTCCGTACATCAGTAATGGAATCACTAAAGACAACCTTAACTTTTATAAGACCCCTCCTCAGAACATTTTACTCCAGGGGAGGGGTGAAAATATGCATACGCACTCTCTATAGAAAATTTTAACAGACTGCTATGATCTAACCCTGAGTTAATTATCCAATAATGAGAGTTTTTTCAATTCTTTTTTTTTTAGGAAGGTTAAACTATGAAGATTCTTCTCTACTTTTTCATGGCTTTAAACCGTAGTTCACTTTTTTGTTATTAAAAATAGTAATCAAAATCAGACATTGAGAAAATTGATTTATTGCAAAGCCCTTCATAAAGTGACATCAATATATGCATGATCTAATTTTCGACATACATAGGTCAAATAAGTTTGAGAAGTAAAATTAATATAGCATACAAAAAAGAGACCAAGAAGTAAATTGATAGGCAAAAATAAAAAATCAAAAAGAGAAAAAGCATTAATTGCTGTTGCTGCGTAAATATAATTGGATCCTAGTCCTCCTTTATCCTCTTTGGGATGTTCTCATTTACTTCGTTTGATTCTGGTGGGGAGATATTCGCACTTCCATTTGGTCCAACAGGAATATTCAAAACCATACCATCTGCAACCGCTGCTTCACCAATAGGTTCGGGTCTGAGTATCCCTTCTTCGACAACTTCGTTTGAACTGGTAGCAACCATTTTTTGACCGGATTCTTCACCTGTCGGTTCTGGTCTTTTATCTTCAAAATTTGACCTTTCATTTGTGTCTTCAGCCCCTAGAGGACTTGCTCTTTCACCTAATTCAGCTCTACCATTTTCCTGAAAAAGTGTTTTGTCTCTGAGCAAAATATAATAAGTACTATAATTCAATAAGTATAATAAGTGCTAAATCAACCATACAATCGTGTTAAAGACAAACTAGTTACAAAAAAACGTAAAACTCAAATCTGAATTATAAAGCTTGAGCGGGTTCATAGTAAATTTAGTTTTCAGTAAAGGTTATAACATGCTTTAGTATATGTATGTGCAGGGGAGGGGATGGCTCATGAATTCCTCATAGGATATAAACAGATTACTCTCATAATAACAATCATTACTTTCACAATTCGGTGCTTGGTACCGGTACCGCAAAGTATCGGTACCTAACCCTTTTTAGCGTAATCGGTCAAAGTACAGTCGACCTTCGTTACCAATGCCAGGCCTATTTGGATTTAAAATCAGGGTAGTAGCAAGCTAATTTTGGCATCCACCAAAACTTCTATAACGATTACGCCAACTGTTAATTTTATTGCACAGAAAATCGTTAGAGTAATTTAGACCACATGATTGATATTCTGATTATTGATTATATGATTGATATTGATGATTATTCTACCATACATGCAAAGTATCCTTGGGACCACTGTTTTCTAAAACCTTTACATTAGGAAAACAGAATATAATAGTATATATAGAAGATAAGATGAGACACATCTTTGTTAACTCATTATCCTCAGTAATTGATAAAGAGAAATAAATAAAGCAAAGTGTCGTTTACAAAAAGGAGTAATTTCCGTAGTAATTTCACCAAGGAAAAGAACAATTTTGAGACAAGTTTTGACCTTATTTCTAGGACACAACGATTAAACTATACATGTTTCTCAAAATCAGGAGAGGGATACGAAAACTATTAGGATATACTAGTAGAATCTGAGTATAATTGTCTTAGGTTTGCAATTATATGAAAATACACTACATGTAAACTCTTGATTATCTGCACGTAGAATACGTTATGAACATAAACTATAACAATAGTTTCTAATATGTGGCGTAATTGTATTACGATACACCGAATGTACGATTCAGAAAAAAAACCCAATAAATAAAAAAAGTAAACGATAGTAACGACAGCAAAAACACTACAATGTAATAATAAAAATAGTGTCATAATCTAATGTAAGGACAAATCTGCTAAAAATAATTTTGCGCTGACGTTTGGCTATTCTGTTGTATTTCGTATTATCTTATCCATGGATTTGCTTATCCACGGCAGCCAAGGTCCTTCACTTTCGCAAATAATCGATAGTTTACTTATTCCAATTCCAAAATCTAAAGTTTAGTTATAAAATTTAAAGACTATGAGCTTTTTCCCTGAGTAGCGTAGGCTCGTTTAAGTAAATGTGTTGTTAACCTATGACATTTGTCATATTCTTTTTTTTTCATTTCCTAGTATGCCGCATGACTTCAAAAGATCATTCAGGTTGGACAATCACCCTATCTTTATCTTAAACAAACTAAAGTCTATTGACTGATTTAAGCCTATAGTGAAAATCGTCAAGCATGAGACTGATAAGCATTTCAACCTCTTAGAAATGATTTGGTCACTCATATACGATGTAATTTAAATCATAAGAAGTTGGAATCATAAATAGCAACCAAAATCAGAAATTCAGAAAATTAATCTATTGTAAAGCCCTTTATGAAGTGAATATATGCTTGATCTAGTTTTCGACTTAAATAGGTCAGATGAGGTTGAATAGTAAAATTAATATAGCATGCAAATAAGGATCAAGAACTAAACTGATAGGCAAAAATAAAAATCAAAAAGAGAAAAAGCCTTAATTGATGTGTAAATATAACTAGATCCTAGTCCCCCTTCATCCTCTTTGGGATGTTCTCATTTACTTCGTTTGATTTTTGGGGGGAGATAATCGCTCTTCCATTATGTCTCATCATTGTATCACCAATCTTTATCCAAAACAAACTTAAGTATATTGACCGATCTAAACCTACTGTGAAAATCCTCAACCTTGGGACTGAAAAGTATATCAACTTATCTTAGAAATGATTTGGTCACTCATATGTGATGTAATTCAAATCATAAGAATGTGAACAAACCTTCGATTCAGGATGGAAAATCGTCCAGGATTTTCCCACATTAGTGAAAAATTAGATTGATGAAAAACTTGTTAGAATATATGAGAAAAAAATGATGGATCCAAGCATATCTGCAAAAGGGGGAAAATAACCCCGGAGTTTGGTCCATAGGTTTTCCCCCCTGAAAAATTGAAAGGCAAGTATAAAATACACTTTTTTCACGATTTCATTGAAGTCCAAGCAAAATTACCAAAATTCTGCACAAGTGTCGGATAAATATGGTTGGAATTAAAGCAGAATATGGAATGACGTTTGGATCACCGCATACTATCCTATCTGTTATATAAACGTCAATATAAGGCAACAGGGTCGTATCCAGGATTTTTTCCGGAAGAAGGGGGTTACAAAGGATTTTTCGGGAGGGGGTAAAAAACTTTAAAAACACATCAAAAATTCATTTATATTCATTTATATTACGTTTCTACGACTCTGAAAAGCCTTATTATAGAAAAGCATTATTATAATTATAAATGGGAATTTATAACAATGACTTAGAGAATAATTTAAGAGTGGGTAATTGTATGATATAGCCCCTACCTAATATCCTTTCAATATGTTTCTCCGACGCACAATCCTTATGAAATATACCTAAATATGATAAAAATATAATACTTTAGAAACAAATTTGGGCTATATTTTTGCACATTAGAGGGGGGAGGGGTAAAGTAAAGTGGGTTTGCATGCCTAATGTGTTTTAGGTACAATAATTCTGCATATTTTGAAGTAAGAATTGTTTTCCAACTTCACAGTGTCCGAATACTTTACCCACCCCCTAATGTTCAAATATCCAGCCCAAGTTATATAATTACCATCCATATAGTCACTTCACTTTGTCTTGTCTCACGCTTAGCTGAAAGATACTAACGAAAAAAAAGGATTCTATAATGCGTCAATGAAAGAACAACTTGAGCGGCCGGGGCTTTATCATACAAGTAATTAAGAGAATAACAGTGTAGGCTATAATTAAATAATTTTAAAAGGTTTTAATAATTTTGAGGAGATTATAGCTTAGTAAGCGATACAGCAATGCAAACCAAACTAATGTATTTTTAAACATGTATCGGATGTCAGTGGCGTCGTTGAGGGGGGGCAAGGGGAGGCAGTTAATCCCCCGCCCCAATAATTTCGAAAAAAACTACAATTTATTAAGTATCTTTAACTGTTTAAAAGCTCGTTTTTTAAGTGTCAAATTTGCTCTTTACTTTAAGCAGATAATTTTTTTTTAAATTAACCCTTGCTCTTTTTTAACACAAGGAAAATAGGGATCCATTACACCTCATAATATGTTCCAAATTAATACTTTTCCAAATATACTGCCTTTGAAACCTTATCATCGAGTAAAAATGTGACCCTGTTTCACCACTTTTGCTCAGGTCAATTTTTCCCCTGATATTTAAGGTGTTTTTACTTCCCAAAATAAACCAGTTCAAGATTAGAGTCTCTTGTTTTAAAACTTTTAAAAGTGGAAATAAACACACCCTCTACATTTACAAATAGGACAGAAATGGAATCACTGAAGAATAAGAAGGTCATTCAAAAAAAAGAAATCATAAAAAAAAGATAAGACTAGGTGCTTTTTGTAATGATATTCGTACGGTAACTAGATAGGTCAAATCAGTTGTAGTTTGGTCATGGAATTCGGTAGAGGGGAATCCACTCCAGCAATCATTTAATTGTTTTAATTTGTACTTCCAGTATTTAACTGAAACTCCGATTCTCTTATTTCTCGTTGAAATACCTAAAAAGCGATAGTTGTTGTCCTATTTCTTACGTTTGGGATTCACATACAAACCCAAAAATGTCGAACTGCCTCCATATATAATACGACATTAACTTTTTAGCATTTTCACTTTTCCAAATATTTCTTTTAATCAGCTTCAAAAAATTGACATAAATGTGGTAAGAATTATGACTGAAACTAGTTGCATTTCACACAACGCCAGCGCTACTTGTGGGGCATTTATCTCTCCATCAACATGCTGTACAAAATGTCTGCTGAGAATGGCATCAACTGAATTTAAACAAAATATGTACATTTTTATAATAATTTAGAAATTTTGCGAGCATGTATAAGCAGTACCAAGCCATTCTCTTTTTTATTGTCAGTCAGTTTTATCATGTAGCACAAGGAGACCAACCTTTGCTTGTGAAAGGAATTATGGACATAAAAATGATATTCAGTGTAACCCCCCTCCAGAAATATATACGCTCCATGCCCTGATTTACACAAGAAAACTCTTGTGCAGTTTTAATAGAATTCATTTTTTTCAAACAAAGATACAAAGGGGAAGGTAATTTCCAAACTCTAGGAGTCAACTATCCCTTCCAATTGGCATCCCTGGCAATTTTCATTTAATTTAAGGTTTCTTCCGCAATGATGCCAAGAATTGTTCCGATTTTTTAGATATTCTTTGTCAATCAATGCCGAACAGATAAGTAAATAATTCTAACTTTATTTTTCGAATACTTTTAAATTTGAAATGCGGTCGCTATTGAAATGTTGGGAAAATGTCACAATATAATGTTACACAGTCTGAGATAATACTTAGACTTATCCTGTATCTTTGCTTAGACAGCGCCATTGAGCTGCCTATAATTTTGTTTCGGCTTTATGTGACCCGATGATATTAATGCTATTTATTAATGTAAATCGGCGAACCCACAAAAAAAATTAATAAAAAATCATAAATAATATTTAAATAAAGCACATATATTAAAAGTTTAGTACAACAAATTAAATCTTACAGAGTCAAAATCCATTCAAAATTACGAGCAATTGAATAGCCAGATACCCGAAGCTATTAGAATAGAGTTTGGTTCTATTATGAAATTGAGTATCCTGTGCTGGGCGTGGGGGTTAGGGAAGTGAAGGGGGGATATGGACTGCGACATTAGTGGTGAATCTGGCTGAAAGAAAGCCGAATGTATACTACATTCACTTTCTCCCCCCCCAAAGCTTGTTTACGCTCTACTACTATCGTCTACAGCAGCTCATTGCAGACAATTTTAGTGAAAGCCAAGCACCAGGACTTACATTTATGATATTTAATGTGTGTTTATTGTTTATAATGTATTGCGTGATGTTTTTAAATTCACCAAGTAGTGAGTTTGTCAAATAGTTACTTTTCTTTACTACCGCTTGATTAGTACCTACTTCAATAGCACCCCCTCTTGTCCCCTCCCCCAATAAAAATAATGTAGCTACGCCCCTGTTGGATGTGTCAAACGTAAAGGTCTTCACATATTAAAATAGTGCCAAATTTTCTTTTGGCCAGAGTGCTTATTCTACATCATATAGGTTGCTCCCCTCCTCAATACCTCGCTCTTCACGCTAAAGCTTTTAGTACTTTTAGCATAAAGAGCACAGTATTGAGGAGGGAGGGGAATCCCTCCACATGAAAATTCCCCCTTCCCCTCCTTCAAATTTCTTGCAGAAGATTAAGTCTGAAAAATTCTGCGTAGCAAACTTTCATTTGAAAAAAACTTCAAGTTCTAACGGCTTTCCCAATCACTCCGGTAATCTCCCTTTCCATAGAAAATATTTCCCGGAGATCCAAACACACTGAAAATTTCCCCCAGACAATTCTCCCGAAACATCTCCAGATGCAAAATTTTGTAGGCAAAAAGAATTTCGTATAGAAATCCTGTCAAATCCGCCTGGAAAGTTTACCCTGAAAATTTCCCTCCATATGGAAAGTTATCCCCATGAAAACCGATTCCAACACGAAATCCCCCCTCTCCCAAAAAATTCTTTATACTTCCCAATAAGGTATATTATATGTAAACAATGGGCAAATTTTATAACTTAAAAACCCATCATCAGGGGCTGAGGGGCATACTATCTCCAAAAGTATAGTTTTGGGACTTATCAACTATGTTGAACAAAATGGCCACAAAATTTCGATCAAATAATTTTTGGGAAAAAAGGGGCGTGGGAGGGGGGCTCTTTGCCCTCCAATAATTTGGGTCATTAAAAAGTGAACTAGAACTTTTAATTTCCGTTCAAATGAACCTTCTGCCGATGTTGTAGGATCATTCATCCGATACGATCACCCCTGAAAAAAAACACGCATCTGTGATCTTTCTTCTGACAAAAAATACGAATTTCTTATTTTTACAAATGGAGCTTGAAACCTCTACAATAGGATTCTCTGATACGATGAATCTGATGGGGTAATATAATTTTTATTATAGATCTTATTGAATTTTAGGGCTGTTTTCCCCTTTTTCGAAAACAAGGCAAATTTCTCAGGCTCGTATCACGTTAGTAATACTAAGATTAATGAATTTTACATTTTTGGAATCAGCATAACAAGCCGATTCATTTTATATCTATTGATATCAAATTCCATTTTTTGAATTTCGGTTACTATTAAGCCATGTCGCTCCTTATTTACCACGAACTGTTTGAAAACCCATTGACAGGGTAAAAAAAAATGAGTGTATATACTAATTCTTAGTTTTGATTACAATTATCACAACGCGTTACATAGATTTTCCATAGTTAGAATTGATTTAATGGATTTAAGGCAGAACCATATATTTATAACATTAAAGACTAAAAATTAGCAAATGGAAAGCAAAGCTCAAAAATTTGGCAGTATGCCATTCAGAACTAATAGAAAGGTAGGTGTGACAACTGGTAAATTCTGGGAAATACGAAAAGAACTGGAATAAATCCTTACCCGAAAATGTTTGAATTTATCTAGTAAAAGTTCTTGTCTACTCTAAAAGAAATGGGCGCTAGAAAAATAGGATTAAGTTTTTGAATATCACATAAAAAGCTGCATTAGAAGCTAATCACAAATTATAAAACCTTTGTTCTCTTCTCTCGAATTGTCAAGGGGTTTGTTATAATATTATTTTCGAAAATTATTATAAATATACGCTATTTTAGCATTTCTTTTAATTTCATCACTGCTCCCATAGCGTTGTGCTGATGCCATTTTTTGGCAATGCTTTTCTCTCTATTTCGT
Organism: Artemia franciscana; assembly: GCF_032884065.1. Taxonomy (NCBI): domain Eukaryota; kingdom Metazoa; phylum Arthropoda; class Branchiopoda; order Anostraca; family Artemiidae; genus Artemia; species Artemia franciscana. The sequence continues at coordinate 47,496,502 of NC_088869.1, forward strand.
GTTGTTATTTTAATTTATATATTTCAAAATAAGTACAAAGCATTATTTTCACAAGTGCAAGAGGTCATTTTTCTTTCGAACGTATATATCTTCTTATAGCGAATTTTTCTGTAGCTTTCAGTGGCACCTATCCTGAAAAATATAGCAGACAATTTTCGATTTTCGAATACCCCCCCCCCCCCTCCAAAAGTTTTTTTTTCAAAAAATAGGTGATGACATCCTGCTTTTTTATATTATTTTCTTCAACACCAATAAAGAAATTCTTCAAAATCTAGAGACTTCCCACCAATAGGTGGCCCAGGTACTTTTTCTTTTTCCTTACATGCTTTCACCAAAAAAAAATTATTTCTCAAAATCTAGGAAATGCCATCCTTTCTTATTTTATTCTTTAATACAAAGATGAAAATTTTTCATAATCTAGGGACCTCCCATCAATTGATGTCCCAAATACCTTTCTTTTTTCTTTTATGTGTTCATGCACCAAGAGTGATAAAAATAAAATTAAGAAAAAACTCCACTTAATCCAGAAAATAATTGGATATAGTGATCTTATCTAAAGGTCACAAGCAACAAATTTAGAATCTTTTACAAGCTAATTTTGATATTTTTCACCGTATGTACATTAAACATAAAGACACGAAATGATGTTTTATAAACTCTACCCTGTGACAAGGGGTTTTAGAAGTAAACCTATTTCAGGATCTGTCTATGGAAGGAAAACAAATCAAGGGCACTAAGAGATCTCACTTCCGAGTTTATGGCCTTTATGAACAAATATACGCAAAATGAGAGCATCAGACCTGTACCTCACTCATAAGGCCAATTTTAAACAATTCTTCCACATTTTTTACGATTTTTTCATGTTCCTAACATAAATTGTCAGTATTTTGTTCTTGGGTTCTAATTTGAACTCCCTCTCCTCACCCAAAGACAAACTCGTGCGAATACAAATGCTTTCATTTAAAGCACCTTTGATAAGACAAATGTCTTTACTCTCACCTCTTCAGCTGTACTGAAACTATGTGGTATATCTCTTCCAGAACTCCATTCATCTTCTTCTTCGATGAGCCGTTTCTTTGCCAGATTATAATATTTGATAAGACTTTCCTCCTCTGCTTCTGCAATATTTACACAATAGTTGGGTCTTCCTCAAAAAACATTTGTATTATAATATTGACAAAAAAAAACCTTTCCAGGGACCAGCATATACAGAGGACAAAGAAATATCTGAAACGTGGAGTCTCAAGACAATGGGCTGAACTGAAACAATACCAAGTTAAAACTCGATATTTTGCTTCTGTAAGCCGTGATATTTATCGTGAAATCACAGAATAAAAACAAGCAGTTTTACAGGTTAGAGAATTTCATCACTAAGAGATCAAGCATCCTTAATTCAGGAAATGCTCCTTTCTATCAACGTTCTTACACTGACTACATTTCAGGAGATGAACTCCACTATGTCTTGCCAGTGACAAACTACTAGAAACATCTAATAATAAATAAAACATTTACACGAACGCCAAATTCTTGATTTACCATTTCGGCCGTTAATCGTTATATCAATCAATGACAATACTGGCGTTTATAATAATAATTATAATTTTATTTATTCATCCACAATGCATATCGAAATGACATACAGTGGAGTAAAACATTGAGAAAACAAAAAAAGCGGAAAAGACATTCACAGCAATAAAATCATACAATACCCCATAAAAAGAAGATATAAATTAGCTAAATCCTGCGATTTTAATAACAAAATGGGAACAATAAAAAAGGAACTAGAACAAGGAAATATTTTTTTTTCCAAACTTGGTCGGCAAACGCAGCAGTTTTGCCGGCTCCTGCCGCGACTTTACGATTGACACCACACTTTTCCATTCAGTTTAATCAAGAACATAGAAATACTAATATACTATCTAATGAAATTTCAATATAGGCTGGTAATTTCAGCGGTCTTACTGACTTGTGTCGTGACTTTACGTGCCAATTTTTTTCATTCGGATAAATAAAGAATATGAAAATACTGACATGACGTGTACAGTAACCTCCATCACTGTCGGTAAATGTAACGGTTGTACCAACTCATACAGTGATTTTACGGACTGAACTACTATTTTTTATTCAGTTAAATAAAGAACACGAAAATAATGACATGACATCTACAAAATCTCAGTCTAATACTGACATGACTTGTACCGTAATCTCCATCTCGTTCAGTAAATGTAACGGTTGTACCAACTCGTGCTACAAAATCTCAATAATGAAAATCTTGATTGGTAAATGCAGCGGTTTTACCAACACATGCCCTGACTTTACGGATGGCGCCAAAATTTTCATTCGGTCAAATGAAGAACACGAAAATACTAACATGACATCTTCCAAGATTCTGATTACAGTCAGTAAATGGACCGATTTTACTGACTGGGAAGAATGGGCGAAAACCCCATTCGGTAAAAACTAGTACCAGTTACTTCCAAGGCGTTTAGGTCACAGTCACGTTTTCTAACAGGATAGGTGGTTAGTATATTATGAACTGTGGGGGGGCAAAGAGAGCCGCGCTCAACAAAGGGGAACAAACGTCTCATGTTTCGCATTCGAAGAGAGCCACTGTGCTCTCAAGTTTCGCATTCGAAACGGACATTATTCTCCCCCCTCCCCCCTTCCCAGATATTTTGGCTAGTAACGTCCCTGGTACTCTTCAGCAGATTGCATACTGCTTATAAGATCCTCAGGCACCACCAAGATGACAAAAAAATAAAAATAATAATCAATGGAGAAAGGAAATTATTGAGCTTTGTGGTTTTAGTGGATTAATGACTGAAAATAGTCGTTTTGGCCTCAACAAGAAGTGCGACGAGTGTACGTTTAAGTAGAAAAAGCTTAGCATTAAAGATTATTTTTTGCCTGATAAAAGGCTCCACCTGAAGATTTGAGCACGGAGCCACTTCATATAGAGGGCTCTGACAATTTCCAATTAGTTGCTTACAAGTTTTAAACCATTAGTAGGGCATACCGTCGAACGCAGCCAAGTCATGACATATAAACGGAGGACAGGAGGGTTTGATTCTGACTTTTAAGAATGAATTTCTCCTAAAATCCTAGACATACACGGGACAGATCGAGTTTCAAACGGGGAGATTCGAATAATGATCAAACCAGCTACTTATACCGGATATCATCCGACATCATCGGTGGAAATATCTAGGCTAAAATATCTAGGCCAAATAACTAGAACTCCTTATGCCTCCTTCAACTGACAACCTGTAGGATCAAAAAAGGTAGGTCGTCCTAAGAACACACTATGACAAACATACCAGTCAAATCTCCGTAGCCCAAATGAGTTCCTACAAAACGAGTGGGAAAGCAGCAGGAGGATACCGAGGCGACGGAAAATACTAGCCGACGCCCTAGCTGCCTCAGGAGGACCAGGAGAAGCTAAGGTCTAAGGTAAGGGTATACCAATAATTAAATTTGTTCTAATACAAACCATTGCAAGTCCAATGTAATTGCTAATAGTTCGTTTTAGATTTCAAAATGTATCGTCTTTACAAAAGGGCCTAGCGTTTCAAAAGCATTCTTCAGTGCGGCATCAAGACGAACAACTGACGAAATGCTATAGCACGGTCAATTAGCAGCTCGGAAGATGAAATTACATCAAAATCTACCTCATAAAATTTACATTCATTTTACATACAAGTTTACCATTAAATTTCGGCTCTTTATCAGCGAATATATATTAATCCTCATAGAATTTATTTTTCCGACGCTGAAGTACGAACATTTAAGATAGCAACTGAATTTACTACCAGAAAAACTACAGCTAGAGAAATGTAAAGAATTATAGATACTTCGTTTACGGAAATATATGATAGATAGTTGAGACATTGACATAAAAAATGGGAAAAGAAAATTGTCGATTATAAAAAAAAACTCTCCGTTTTTTTTTTTTAACACGAGAATTTTGGAATTTCATAGAAATATGACATTGACCATAACATTAATAAACAGCAAAATTATCTTATTTTCAGGGACTTGATAGTAATTTTTCACCCTTACAGTGGCTAACTTAACCCTTGAAATGGACATATAACTGGAAGGATAGATTACGAAGAATCTTCCTTAGAGGAAGAAGATCAGGAGCTATTATAAATAATATTAAAAGAGGAGATAGAAGGGGGAATAAATATATCTCACAGATATTTAGACCCTGAGCGATATTGGTATGTCCAGCACAATATACACTAATTTGAAGGGAAGTTTTATGCAAACTGAAGAATTTTTAATTCAAGGTGCAAAGGTTTACTTTTCAGCTGTTTTTTTCTTTTTCTTTCTTTTATTAATACGACTCTAGAGGAAACGAGAAAGAGGGTTGAAATAGGTTCTTAGTTATTTAGGTACTTTTTTTGCAATGAGGATACTTCTGTATCTATATGCGAGTAATTTTTTAATCAGGAAGATTTGACCAGCTTTGTAAAGCCCTATGCAAAATCTTACTAGAAGATCCAAAAGCAGATTTTCTTTTTTATTCATTTATTAGATAAAAGGATATCAAATAATACGTAATATTAAAAAAGAAAATATACAAAATTCTTAGTCAAGTCTACTCACTTTCTCTGTCACTACTGTCACTAGAAGCATCGGTTGAGTCTCCTACCGGGAAGTAGCAGGTCAGACACTGCTGGTAGAATTCTTCATCCTGATCCATAAAAACACAGAAAACAATCTGGTCAAACTAAAAAAAAAAAAAAAAAAGAGATTCAGAACAAAGAGAAGCAAAAAACTTTGCACACAGGTTTTTGGTCCTCTTGAGGAATTATACCCCAGATAACAAGATAGAATCGCACTGAACGCTTATTTGTTACTCTTTTAATTCGGGTAATAACAGCTAAACTAACAATTCAACAATTAATGTTTATTTTTGAGATAATAAAAATAGGAAAATGAAATACAATATAATAATGAAAGGTATTTGAAAAATAACTTTTTTTAATGTCATTGAAAAAATCTAGCCCCCCCCCCCTAGATTTTGAAAAACAGGAGAGTGGGGATTAAAAAAAAATCTACGAATATTCAGACATTCAAACATTTTTTTCGAAAGAATGAAAAAATTTCTTCGTATCGCACAGCCAATAGACGGCATTGCGATATTTCGAATGCAACCTCAGAATTTCTACTTTTTACAATCAACTTTGATTCTAGCCATGAAAAATCTATGTGTGGCACTTTGATATGTGGTGCCATAACAAGAAAACGTGAATTCATAAATGGAAAGATTAGCGCTTCCAGCCTAGAATATTAATATCATAACAAACTTAATTCAAGTGCAATGAAACTTTCAAAGTTTATATCACCAACCACGAGACATGAACTTCGTCAAATCTGAACTTGAAATCTGAACACATCGCTACCACGTGCAGAATCCACCACGATGAAGTAAATAGAAAATTGTGACACCGGTCATTTTTTACCAAATTAGGCAGCAAAATCTTTTATACTGTCTACCGGATATTCCTATGTAAGTCGTATAGCTGGAACATTCTTGTTAAATAAGACTAAAGCAGACACATGATTAATAAATAATTACAGTATTTCAGAATTAAGGTATATGATCCTTCTTAAATAAATAATTTGGTGACAAGAATGCACCTGTAACTTGCACCAAAAGAACATGACACATATATTATTGTATTCATTAATCCCACATCTAACCATTTACCACGTAACGATTAGGATGTTACTTAGACTTTTTGTTGCGGAGGAAATATAAACTTGACAAAAAAAGAAAAAAGGAATAATGTCCCTTTTTAAACAACTTTTCAATAATACTCAACATATTTTCAATCTAAAAGTATATCAATTTTTATTGTTCAATCGGTATGATTGAGACAACATGTGGGGTCATGAACTCTTCATCGCCCCATCTCCCTCTCCCTCCCTTTTTTGCAGGAATACAGGCATGCTTCCCGTTGTTTGAAGCGAAATTCCGTAAGGATTTTTAATCTACGAAAAATTAAGCAAATCTATATTAATGAAAAAATTCATTAATCTATATATCAATGGATAGATAAAGTGGGTCCATGGCCAGTCCAATTACTTCCTGCCTTTCCATCACCAGGTTTTAATCAGAAAGGTAGGCATACTGTACCTCGACTAAACTAGAATAGCGAAAAGGATTTTAAATGGCATGATAGAGAACCAGAGAAGGCCATAGCTCATCCAATACCCAAGCAGAACTTGTAGCAAACAAGCAGGCCTTTTGCATTCTTTTTTAACCAAAATTATGCAACAATTTCAAATGTTTACGACTTGAGAAAAAGGTGGGACCATGACTTCTCAAATATCCCCCGCTCCTTCCATCTCAAAATTTTTAGAGAAAGGTAGGTATGTTGCCAGAAGCAAAGTCAAGCAACGATATTCACTCTGTGTTATGGAAACACAGAGTGGGGCTCTGTCCTTTCAACACTCCTCCTCACTCTTTGCAATGCTAACTTTTGAGCTGAATGTTAGGCATTTTGCACCTTGTATATTAGAATAACACAAGGACTTACAACCTCTATGAATAGTGAACCACAGAGGGAAAGCTGCACCATGAATACCCCTAATTCTCCCATCTTCAATTTTTAAGAGGAAAAGGAAGGTATGTTCCACCTTGTTTAAATCAAAAATGTACAAGCTGCACTATGTGTCTCATAAAAAGGGCCCATGGCCCCTCGGTCACCCCTCCTCCTCCTCTCGTCACCACTGTTAAGTAGAAAACTAGGCATGTTGCCCCATTCAAAACAAACTAATCCAATAATTTCCGACCTGTACAGTATGAGGGACAAAGTAAGCATTTGGCCCCTTCTAGACCACATCAGATATATCAGAGATGTATCCCCTTTCTACTACCTACAATAAACTTGAAACTAATGGGGCAAACAATTTTAAGCCAAGGGCGCAGAGCCGATTGAGGCGTCCGTCCCTTCACCTACCTTCTGCCTAAAGTATCCGCATCTACTTAATATTTGACAGGAAGATATCTACAGCCAAGAAGACTTGGACCAATGAACTTTATATCTGTGAACTTTACAGCCCAGGAGCTAGTCGACTTTTCTGATGCATTTCAGGGTAGTGACATATGACTCCGTGCACATGGATATGAATAACAATGTGGCGCAAACGTGTAATTTCGCAATTATTAGTAAAGCATTCATTTAGCAACCACTCGGTGAAAGACATATAATCATTTTTTACCATGTTTTACATATGAAACAGTTAATAGGAGATGTATTTTGGGGCAAATTAACGCAGTCTTAGCTTGCATATGCTATAATTTTAGGAATAAAAACATAGACCTTGTTAGGTTTTTGTGTTTTAAGGCAAAACAACAAAAATTAGCTCGCTTTATAAATACCATTTACTGAGTGACAAGAAGTACAAAATAAAGATGGTTTTAAAAAACATAGTGTGTTTTAAGACCATTATTGAGGTATGTGGTACCATTTTTCTTTTCTTTGGGAAGAAATTCTTCATGAGATATACCCTTTTTATGATCCTGAGGGGTTGACAACTACTGCATTTGATCTTTGGTGATGAAACAAAATTAAAAACAGTTTTGTCTACGAGGCTGACCGAAGGTCAGTGCAATACTTCATGTTACCCTAGCAACTCAAATCGAGTTTTACATAACTTTGATAATCCACCTCTAAGAAAGCATTTTTATTTTGAATTATAAAATTTTAGGATTAGCCTTAATAGAGCATAAAAAAAACAAAAAACTAAAAATACAGAGGAAAAAAATGTTTCTATCACCCACAAAGTGAATTAAGCTTCGACCCTCTGTCTCCAAAGAGTAGCAGTCATTTCTGCTAGATGCACCGGTGTCAAGAACTTAGAACTTCTTCCGATAAAGATAGTACCGAGCTCGGATTCCAAAAAAAATTAGCTAAGACACTAGCTCCTCCTTTCCACAAAGTTTATTAGGCATCGAACCTCCTTTAGTAGTAGACGTATCGACGATATGAATCTAGGGACCCCTTCCTGTTCCCCTACTAAAGACGAATTATGTCTGGGCACCAAAAACGCCCAAATAATACATTTAAACTTACCATACACAAGGTTTGATTGGGACTTAATAGTCCCTATTGTAAGACCCAATGATCCAAAAAAGTAAACAGACCCCCCCCCTCCACAACCGTTTGATCCTGGTTGGACCTCCACCAAAGTAAAACCAGGACACTTACTCTTACTTCCTACAAAGTTTGATTCATATCTGACAATCCCATGTGTAGTTGCCCTTATGACGGCGAGAATTTAGGGGTTCAATTTTTTTCTCCCCTGCACTAATAAGTTCGGATCTGAGTCCTTAAAGGAGAGAGCTTGGACAGCACCGCTTAGTTTTCTCCTGTTTTGGTTGAGGGGCAATAATCCCTTCTAGAAAATGTACAAGTAACAAGATTCCAGACTCCCTTCCTTTCATCTCAGAACCAAATCCAGATGAAATTGCTTCTACACCCGAGTTTTACGAATATAAAATTTTAGACAGTTCGGTAAAATAAAAAATCAGAGGCAGCGCAGTATCGTTGCCAAAGTAAAGACCCATGTCAGATGCCACAGCAATCTATGTTGAGGAGGAGAATCTTTGATTTTTATCGTCATTTCAATTCCTCATATAAGAACTTAAAACAAAATTTGGTGGGAACTAAGAGGAAATACCTTTTCAGACTGGGACCCAATCCAAACTGTGTGGGGGAGGGAAAAAGGAGATTCTTTGATTCAAGTCATAAATAACTTCAATCCAAGATTTGCCAGATCCCAACACGCCTGGCAAGAAATAACAGCTTTTGTTCAACCTTAAGCCTTTTTTGGAGCTAATGATTGGTTCTGCCTCTGAGGCAAAGGAAGAATGGGGGCCAATATATTACTATCATAAGCCTTTCTACCAGAAAAGCAGGGTTCCTACTAGATCTTGATACTGAAAATATGACTTTTCAACTTAAAATATATGCTTTTTCTGAGTCAATGATGAACCTAGTCATGACTGAACCACCTAAAAAACTGTTGCCGATCGACAAAGAGTAGAAATCACTGATCCCTTCAATGGTCTGAATATTCTTTATTTTTCTTAGGCAGAATCAACTGCTTTAGCCTTTATTTCAAATTTACTGCAGGTAACAATTACTTCTCTACTTTGCTTGTTTCGTTTGGCAAAATAAGACAAAACCAAAAATGCTTTTCGCTTATTCATTTGGTTCTGAATGAGGTTAACCTTTTCCTTCCTCTTCACGCATTTTCCCGCGACACAAAGACTCATTTATACTTTAATTAAGGCCAAAGTTATTTGGCTTATGAATAATTCCATCTTTGATATGATGGTTGCAGCTATACTCTCGTCAACTATATCTATTAGTTCGGCCAGTCGGATTTCAAATAAACATAGTAGCGATAAGCAGCCAAGACTTTTGTTGTACCTCTATTTAGTTCGAGTCGAAACTTATAGACGCTACAGCTTGTGGTGCTCCATAGCTGTGACTCGTGGAGCAACAGTTCACGAAGGTCTAGTTTACTATAGTTTTGGCCAAGCCAGAATCTATTTCAAAAAGGAATCTATGGGGATAGACGAAAGTCCTTATATTACTTTACTTAAAAATTCATTCAAAATACACCAGAAAATGAGAAAATAAACGTAAATACTTGTTTTAGAATTTTGACTGGCTGTTGCAACAACGAATAAATGATCCACAAAATAATGGTGCAAGTATTCGCTTTGGCTCTGTTCTTAAATGTTTTGGAGGCAAAGTACAGAGGCCCAAAAAAAGTAAAGTCATGTTGAATTAAGAACCCTTTTGACTTTACTTATGGGAGGGTTGGTCTTCTAATTGTAGATTTTTCATCAGGGTTATCTTTTTTTCTTCGTAATTTAGCTGTTTTAGTAATCTTTTTATCTATTGTTTACTTTTTTTGCCCTATTTCTAGTCATACACCCCCATCTTTCTATTCTGATGTTGGGTGTTTTTTCGTATGTTGATACTCGTTCTTGCACTGAAGACAGCTTCATGGAGATACGTTTCGAAAAACCCTCGTTCTTTTGTAATTTGTTCACTGACTGCACGGTTTTTATGTTTTATTTCCATCAAAAGAGAGATAGGCAGAACATTTTGAGAATGTGCTGAACCAAGATAGAATTGCATGAAAAGATATAAAGGAAAATGAATTTTTTTTATATTTTGGAGGTGAAGGAAGATTTTTTTTTATCAGAAAGAACTAGTGACAGTACTAAAAGGATTAAAAAATAATAAGGCCTCAAGTGTTGATAGTGTGGTAAATCAGTTTCTTAAATATGGTGGCTCTGAGGATAGAAATAAGTTAATGAAGATTATGAATATGATTTTTTGAAAAGAGGAAGTATCTAGCCGATTCAAAAAAAACAAAAAAAAACTATTAAACCACTGTATAAGAAAGGCGGTAAGAGTGAGTGTGGTAACTATCAAGGCATTAGGCGGCTCTCTACAGGTAGTAAATTACTTAGTAATATGATACTTTTTAGACCAAGAGATGCTGTAGACAAAGCTATAAGAGAAAAACAGTGTGGTTTTGGAAAGGGTAGAAAATGTGTCGACCAAATTTTCACTCTTAGGTTAATAATTGAGAAGTGTTTGAGTTATCAAACACCTTTAGTCCTCAGATTTATAGATAATGAGCAAGCGTTCGATTCTGTCGATAGATTAACGTTAGTGAAGGTCTTATCCTTGTATGGTATACCAGACAAATACATTAAACTGATTAGTGCTATGTACGAGAATAACACTGCTGCGATTGAAGTAGGTAATGAGATTAGCAGCTAGTTTCGTATTAATTCAGGAGTTAACCGGTTGTGTTCTATTCCCCTTTAAATGGATGATTTTGATGGAATTTCTTTTAAAAAGCGCAGGGAAGGCAATGGGAGAACACGAAATCAAATGAGGAGGAAAAACTTTCCTGGGTTTAGATTATGCTGATGATTTAAGTCTGGTAGTTCCTCGACACGCCTTCGTTGACGTAAATTGCACATTCCTAATCTGGCCCTTTCTCTTTGAACCGCAAGCCTGGTTATCATACCTAGATGAAAGTTTGAGCAAAATGAACGAACCTTTGGAGGTTTTGCGAGTTCAAGGTACTAGAATAGGTTTAGAAATTAATGTTAAGAAGACTAAGTCACTTAAGGCTTGGAATAAGTGAACATGAAAACGAGCCGTTGGGTAACAAAATATTTATCGGGCGGACAGCTTTATTTACCTTGGTAGTTTTTTAAGTAAAGACGATAGGAGCAGTAAAGATGTTAAAAGTAGAATAGCCAGGGCTCAGGGTGTTTTTTCACAGTTGAAAAAAGTTTGGAGGAATAGGAAGATAAGTCTCCAAACCAGGATTAGAATATTGGAAGCTACATTGATGACTGTGGTCAAATATGGTTCTAATGCACGGGGATCCAAAAATTTAAAATTTAAGGAAAATTAGAATTTCTTAGGAGGGTGTAAAGAGGGATGCTTTGAATAAATTGGGATGGAGGAGGAGCGTGCGTCGCTGTGTTGGCCTTAGGCGGCTTGGTGCTGGGGTTAGTTGTTAGTAGTAGCAGTACTGCCTTCAAAAAAGGAAAAGGCCCGATAAAGCATTGTTTTTAAGTTTATTTATTTACTTAATGTGGTCTTTGATACATGTGTTTTACATTATTGTTGCAAGTTTTTCCGCCTGAAAAAAGCAACAAAACATAAAACTCCAAGTCCCTTCATTCCCCCCTCCCCCAAGAACGAAATAACTATCTGAAAGTTTCAGTTCTATCCTCCTTTGGTGAGACAAAAACTGGTCTTGATTATCAAATAACGCATAAAATTCGTTACCATTCAATGAATTCCTGCTGAAAGTGTGTAATCTCTATAACGGGATATACTCGTTTGCCTTTAGGCATCAGGCATATAAGCAGAAGTAATGTAAATGATCTCTAGTTAGCATCCAAAAACCAACTTACTCTGATTTTAAAAGTACCCCGCAGAAACCTTTGCCCGCTTTATGACACCATGTTATCGTTTTCAGATTAATGATGTGCTATGCGCAGATACATACTAAATACATTAAGTTAAATTAAACATGAAGAAAAACTTACCTTTTCTGAGTACATTTCAAGAACAGCTCGAGCACACGACACTGCTATTTGAGCTGCTCGGTCATTAGGGAATCCATAAATTCCTGTAGCTATACAACAAAACGCCTGAATGAAAATGAGATAAAACAGACTATTAGATAGACGTACAAATGAGCGCCATAAGCTGGTTACTAATGTCTATCTTGGAGACATTTCAGTATATCAAAGGATAAATCCAATAAAGAGTTTTATGAATATAAACACATTTTTACAGTCGTAAAATTCGAAAAAAAAAGAAAATCAAACTCAATAAGATGAATAAGCCTCCAAAATCTTTCCCTCTTCCTCGCCTACTACTGTTAGACCGAGAAACAGACGCCTGACATCATGAAAGTATGTCATGACAGTGAAAAACGTCAACGTAATAAAACATATATGATGATAAATCAGTGTGACCTAAATTCCAATATATTGTAGTGTTATCTCAAAGCATGAAGTGGCAACATCTTATTGAAAAGTAATTTAACAAGAGCTAAGAGCTCATATGGCGCTTGTGACGAGGTCGGAAGAGCCAAGAGCCAAGAGCTCATATTCTAATAATAGAATCAATAATTGTAAGCATCAATAGATTGATTTAAAAGGAAAATCAGAGGTTTAATGCCGGTCGGGATTTATAATAAGAGCTCTGAGACACGAGGACATTCTAAATATCAAGATTCATTAAGATCCGATCACCCACTCGTAAGTTAAAAATGCATCATTTTTTTCTCATTTTTCCTCTCCCTTCAGCTCCCCAGATGGTCGAATCGGGGAAAACGACTTTATCAAGTCAATTTGTGCAGGTCCCTGACACGCCTACCAATTTTCGTCGTCCTAGCACTTCCAGAAGCACCAAACTTGACAAAGCACTGGACCCACCCCCCTAACTCCCCCAAAGAGAGCGCATCCAGTCCAGTTACGTCAATCACATATCTACGACATTTGCTTATTCTACCACCAATTTTCATCCAGATCTCTCCACTCTAAGCGTTTTCCAAGATTTCCGGTTTCCCCCTCCAGTTCCCCCCAATGTCACCAGATCTGGTCGGAATTTAATATAAGAGCTCTGAGACATAAGGTCCTTCCAAATATCAAATTTCATTAAGATCCGGCCAACCGTCCTTAAGTTAAAATACCTCAATTTTTCTAATTTTTCCAAATTAGCGCCCCCTCCAAATCCCTCAAAGGGAGTGAATCCGTTCCAATTATGTCAATCACGTATCTAGACCTTGTGCTTATTCTTCCCATTAAGTTTCATCCTGATCTCTCCACTCTAAGCGTTTCCCAAGATTTCCGGTTTCCAAGATTTCTGTTTCCCCCCTCCCCCGGGCCCGATTCCCCCCTTATGTCCCAGGATCCGATTAGAATTGAAAGTGGAGCATTTGAGACATAAGATCTTTCTAAATACCAAGTTTCATTAAGATCTGATCATCCATTCGTAAGATAAAGATACCCCAATTTTCACGTTTTCCAAGATTTCCGGTTCTCCCTGCCCCAACTGCCCCCAATGACAACGGATCCAGTTGGGATCCGTAATAGTCGTTTTCCTGATTCGACCATCTGGGGGGGAGTGGGGGGCGGTTAATTCGGAAAAATTATAAAAAAGAGGCGTTTTTAACTTACGAACGGATGATTGGATCTCAATGAAATTTCATATTTAGAAGGATAGCGTGTCTCAGAGCTCTTATTTTAAATCCCGACCGGATCCAGTGGACACTGGGGGGAGTTGGAGGGGGAAACCTAAAATCTTGGAAAAACGCTTAGATTGAGGAATTGGGGTGAAACTTGGTGAGGAAAATATGCACAAGTCCTAGATACATGATTGACATAACCGGAATGGATCCGCTCTCTCTGGGGTAGTTGGGGGGGAGGGGTTAATTCTCAAAATTAGAAAAAAATGAGGTTATGTCAGTCACGTATCTCAGACAGGTTTTTATTCTTCCCATCCAGTTTCATCCTGATCTCATCGCTTTAAGTATTTTCTAGATTTCCGGTTCCCCCCAACTGCCCCCCCCCCAATTACGCTGGATCCGGTTGAGATTTAAAATAAGAGATCTGAGTTAGGAGGTCCTTCTAAATATGAAATTTCATTAAGATCCGATCACTCCTTCGTAAGTTAAATATACTTCATTTTTTCTAATTTTTCAAAATTAACCCTCCCCCCAACTCCCCCAAAGAGAGCGAATCTGGAATACGCCTGCCAAATTTCGTCGCCATGGTTTATCTGGAAGCGCCTAAACTCGCAAAACCAGGACCGGGACAGACCGACAGAATTTGCGATCGCTATACGTCACTTGGTAAATACCAAGTGCCATAAAAACCAAAGCAGACAGTGAAATTTGACACATTGCTTGTTCAGTACTTTCGGCTTTTTTTTTTGTTCATCCCTAAATAGGCAATGAATATTATTAGAAATCTAAACTAAAATTAATAGCTTTTCAAGTTTCTACATTAATCTTACTTCATTCCACAATCTCCTTACTCTCTCTCTCTCTCTCTCTCTCTCCTCTCTCTCTCTCTCTCTCTCACTTCTCTCTCTCTCTCTCTCTCTCTCTCTCTCTCTCTCCTCTCTCTCTCTCTCTCTCTCTCTCTCCTCTCTCTCTCTCTCTCTCTCTCTCCTCTCTCTCTCTCTCTCTCTCTCTCTCTCTCTCTCTCTCTCTCTCTCTCTCTCTCCTCTCTCTCTCTCTCTCTCTCTCTCTCTCTCTCTCTCTCTCTCTCTCTCTCTCTCTCTCTCTCTCCTCTTCTCTCTCTCTCTCTCTCTCTCTCTCTCTCTCTCTCTCTCTCTCTCTCTCTCGTCTCTCTCTCTCCTCTCTCTCTCTCATCTCTCTCTCATCTCTCTCTCTCTCTCTCTCTCTCTCTCTCTCTCTCTCTCTCTCTCTCTCTCTCTCTCTCTCTTTCTGTCTATCTCTCTCTGTCTATTTCTCTAAAGAGATCGTGGAATGAAGTAAGATATGATAACAAGAGCTAAGAGCTCATATGGCACTTGTGACGAGGCATGAAGAGCTAAGAGCCAAGAGACCATATGGTATGAGCTCTAACAAAATTCTATGAATCAATAGATTGATTTAAAAGGAAATCAATCTATGCCGGTCAGGATTTAAAATAAGAGCTCTGAGTCACGATGTCCTCCTAAATTAAGATCCGATCACCCACTCGTATGTTATAAATACCTAATTTTTTCTAATTTTTCCTCTCCCTTTAGCCCTCCAGATGGTCGAATCTGGGGAAAACGACTTTATCAAGTCAATTTGTGCAGCTCCCTGACATGCCTACCAATTTTCATCGTCCTAGCACGTCCAGAAGCACCAAACTCGCCAAATCACTGAGCCCCTCCCCCAACCTCCCCCAAGTGAGCGAATCCAGTACGATTCCGTCAATCACGAATCAAGGACATTTGCTTATTCTATCGACCAAACTTCATCCCGTTTCCTCCACTCAAAGTGTTTTCCAAGATTTCCCCCTCCAACTCCCCCAATGTCAAAAGACCTGGTCGGGATTTGAAATAAGAGCTCTGAGGACATGAATTCCTTCTAAATATAAAATTTCATTAAGATCCGATCACCTATACGTAAGATAAAAATACCCAATTTTCACGTTTTCAAGAATTCCGGTTTCCCCCCTCCAATCCCTCAATGTCACAGGATCTGGTCGGAATTCAAAATTAGAGCTTTAAAGCGTATGATCCTTCTAAATATCAAATTTCATTAAGATCTGGTCACCCTTTCGTAAGTTACAAAATACATCAATTTTCAAAATTACCCCCCCCCCCCCCCACCTCCACCAAAGAGAGTAGATCCGGTTATGTCAGTCACGTATCTTAGACCGGTTTTTATCTTCCCATCCAGTTTCAACTACCCCAAATACCCCCCAACTACCCCAAAGAGAGCGGATCCATTCCGGTTATGTCAATCATGTATCTAGGACTTGTGCATATTTTCCCACCAAGTTTCATCCCAATCCCTCCAATCTAAGCGTTTTCCAAGATTTTAGGTTTCCCCCTCCAACTCCCCCCAATGTCACCGGATCCGGTCGGGATTTAAAATAAGAGCTCTGAGACACGCTATCCTTCTAAATATTAATTTCATTGAGATCCGATCACCCGTTCGTAAGTTAAAAATACCTCATTTTTTCTAATTTTCAGAATTAACCCCCCCCCCCCCCAACTACCCCAAAGAGAGCGGATCTGTTCCGGTTATATCAACCATGTAATCTAGGACTTGTGCTTGTTTTTCCCACCAAGTTTCATCCCGATCCTCCACTCTAAGTGTTTTCCAAGTTTTAAGTTTCCCCCTCCAAACCCCCCCCCCCCTAATGTCACCAGATCTGGTCGGAATTAAAATAAGAGCTCTGAGACACGATATCCTTCAAATATCAAATTTCATTGAGATTCGATCCCCCGTTCGTAACTTAAAAATACCTCATTTTTTTGTTTTTCAGAATTACCCCCCCCCCCAACAACCCCCAAAGAGAGCAGATTCGGTCCGGTTATGTCAGTAACGTATCTTAGACAGGTTTTTATTCTTTCCCATTCCAGTTCATCCCGATCTCACCGCTTTTAGTATTTTCTAAGATTTCTGGTTCCCCCCAACTACCCCCCCCCCCCCCAATTACGCTGGATCCGGTTGAGATTTAAAATAAGAGATCTGAGTTACGAGGTCCTTCTAAATATAAAGTTTCATGAAGATCCTATAACTCCTTCGTAAGTTAACTATACGACATTTTTTTCTAATTTTTCAGGATTAACCCCCCCCCCCCTAATAGAGTGGATCCGTTCCAATTATGTAAATCACGTATCAAAGACTTCTGCTTATTTTTCCCACCAAGTTTCACCCCGATTCCTCCAATCTAAGCATTTTCCTTCATTTTTGGTTCCCCCAACCCAAACTTCCCCCAATGTCACCAGATCCGGTCGGGACTTAAAATAAGAGCTTTGAGACACGGTATCCTTCTAAATTTCAAATTTCATTGAGATCCGATCGCCCGTTCGTAAGTTAAAACACCTGATTTTTTTAGTTTTTCACAATAACCCCCCCCCAACTACCCCAAAGAGAGCGGATCCTTTCCGGTTATATCAACCATGTATCTAGGACTTGTGCTTGTTTTTCCCACCAAGTTTCATCCCGATCCCTCCACTCT
Organism: Artemia franciscana; assembly: GCF_032884065.1. Lineage (NCBI taxonomy): Eukaryota > Metazoa > Arthropoda > Branchiopoda > Anostraca > Artemiidae > Artemia > Artemia franciscana. The sequence continues at coordinate 47,513,774 of NC_088869.1, forward strand.
AAGTGTTTTCCAAGTTTTAGGTTTCCCCCTCCCAACTCCCCTCCCCCAATGTCACCATATCTGGTCGGGATTTAAAATAAGAGCTCTAAGACACAATATCCTTCTAAATATCAAATTTCATTGAGATCCGATCACCGGTCGTAAGTCAAAAATACCTCATTTTTTTAATTTTTCAGAATTACCCCCCCCCCCCCCAAACATCCCAAAGAGAGCGGATCCCTTCCGGTTATGTCAATCATGTATCTTAGACAGGTTTTTATTCTTCCCATCCAGTTTCATCCTGATCTCAACGCTTTAAGTATTTTCTAAGATTTCCGGTTCCCCCCCAACTGCCTCTCCCAAAATTACACTGGATCCTGTTGAGATTTAAAATAAGAGATCTGAGTTACGTGGTCGTTCTAAAATGAAGTTTCATGAAGATCCGATCACTCCTTCGTAATTTAAAATACTTCATTTTTTCAAATTTTTCAGAATTAACCCCCCCCCCCCCAATAGAGCGGATCCGT